>NW_012099543.1:1456501-1462010 GCF_000951045.1 Mandrillus leucophaeus | reverse complement strand
CTCCTTCCTTCCTTCCTTCTTCCTCCAACCTTCTCCCCTCCCTCTTTCTCTTTTTTTCTAGAGCAAATAAGAAATTTGGATTTGACAACAACTATTAATATAATGGCGAAGGCTGCAATAGAGCAAGTTTCTAGGGTAGGATGGAGGAGAAAAATATGAGTTCAATTTTTCATGTGTTGAGTCTGGGATGTTTTTAGTCATTCAAGTAGAGATATCTAGTGGGCAACTGGATTTCAGAATTAGAGTTGAGATTGAAATCTGAATAAGATACATAAACTGGGGAGACTTTAGTATATAGGCAGTATTTACAGCCACAGACTAGATGACATCACCAAATGAGTGAGCGTGATAGGGAAGACAAGAGGCCTAGAACGGAGCTCTGTATCCTTAAACAGAGGTCTGCTTCCCTAAAACATGAAATAGTCTGGTAGAGGAGGAAGATTTTTAAAAAAGCATACAGAAAAGGAGTAATCAACAAAGTAGAAGGGGAAAAGCAAAATAGGTTAGAGTCCTGGAAGTCAGGGGGGAAAGAAAATCTTATCAAGGGTTAGGAAAAAAAGCAACTATGTCAAATGCTGCAGATTGGCCAGATAAGATTGGGACTGAGAAGCAACAGAAGATATTAGTGACCTTGACAAAAGCGGTTTCATTGAGCTTTGGGGATGAAAAAAATAGGTGAAGTGGGTTTAAAAGATAACAGGAGATGAACTGGACAAAATATAGCAAGTTTTTCAAGGTATTTTGCTACAGAGAGGGCAAGAAATGGAGTAAGAGCTGGCAGGAGCAGTGAGGTGAGCTTGTTTGTATGCTGTTATGAATGATCCAGCGGGAGGCACAAACTTGATGTAAAGAAAATGGAGCAACGTCGTAGCTTAAGCTTTAAATAGATGAATAGGGATGGACTTGAATACACTTACTGACTGTCTAGCACTCTTCTGAGTGCCTTTCATGTTCCCATTCAATTTATCCTCATTCAGTCCTATGAGGTAGTTATTACTAGCACCATTTGACCACAGGTAGCTAATCACAGGTAAAATGCTTATCACAGGTAGCTAATGCTGGAACAGTGGTTTGAACACAAGCATGTTTCCTTGAGCTGAGCTGTGAAACCCTGGCACACGCTTTCTGTCCTGTAGGCAGGACTATAGCCTCTATTACCTAGCTGGAGCTGATTTCCCATCTGCTACTGCTTGTCTGAGACTGAGCCCAGCATGTCTGTGTACAGTTCACCCCCACTTAGCAGTGTGTGATTTTGTTATATTTCTTGTTCACAAAGATAATTATCATAGTTTTGAGCCATGTTTTCCTTTTGGGATTTCACTTTTCATAGTTTACTTTATCACTGCTGTTTGCTTGGAGTATAAGGGTGTATCAGTGAATTGACCTGCTCTACTCTAAAGCTATATTTATTTTAAAATAATTTTAGTGACATTTACTAAGCACAATTTAGGAGAACTGTTAATTCCATCTAAATTCTAATTCCACATATTTACATATATTGGTAAGTTCCCTTATTTTCACATTAGCATTCAACTTCTATCATTTTTATAAGGCTTCCACATCTTCTCTTCTGTTTTCCATTCTTCATATTTAACTCCATTCCAACAAAACCTGCCTGAAGATTTTTATGTTTAGTGTCAGCATTTTAATCTTAGGGAAATGTCCTTCCTTGTCTGAGCTGACAATCTGTGTTCCAACACTTTATTCACTATTTTATTCAAAAAATAACTTTTTCTAGGAATTCTCCCTGGATTCGCTCCCTCCACCACTCATATCACGTCTTTCATTTTTACAGTAGATTGTTCTCCACTGACTGACAAATTGATTTGTATCTGTACGCTAGATGCATTCAGCTTTTCTATATTCCACAAATAAGTTTTAGTCTCTTGGAGGAAAGGAATCTTGTCTATTCATTTTTTAAAAAAACCATATTCTTTCTTGGCCGGGCGCGGTGGCTCATGCCTGTAATCCTAGTACTTTGGGAGGCCGAGGTGAGTGGATCACGAAGTCAGGAGTTCAAGACCAGCCTGGCCAGGTTGGTAAAATCCTGTCTCTACTAAAAATACAAAAATTAGCTGGGCGCGGTGGAGGGTGCCTGTAGTACCAGCTACTCGGGAAGCCAAGGCAGAAGAATTGCTTGAACCTGGGAGGTGGAGGTTGCAGTGAGCTGAGATCACGCCACTGCACTCCAGCCTGAGCAAAAGAGAGAGACACCGTCTCAAAAAAAAAAAAAAATTATTCTTTCTTAAGGAAATTCTATTTTTTCTTTGGGCTTTAATTTCTACTCCAAAACATATTTTAATAAATCTGTCTTTCATATGTATTGGGAATAAAAATGATAATAAAAACTATAAAATAAGAGATGAATTTTTTTCCTTATAAGAAGATGGGGCAGATAAATTTCAAGAGGGAAAAAAATACCTATTTACTGCATCATTTCAATTATCCGCTCATCCGTTCATTCATTCATTCAGGAAATATTTTTTTCTGGAGTTCTAGGTTCCAAATACTGTCCCAGGCACTGTTCTAACAACCTGAACATCATTTTTGAACAAAATAGACTAAGATCCCTGCTCTTATGAGTCTATGTTTGGAGCGTGTGGGGAAAGCATATGACAAAGTTCATTTTAATGAGGAAACTTGGAGTAAATAAAGCATGTATGAGCCAAACAGAAAACATGACTTTTTGATACATAAGATTACGCCCTGAATTTTTGGTGAAAAGTAATACAATCTACCTGAAAAAGAAGGGGGATGACTGCAGGCAGTTACTGTGGATGGAGACCTACAAAGGGGGAAACAGGGATGTTTTAAGGATGAAGGTAAAATATCACTACACTTTCTCTAATGTCTGACATACCCCAAATGCCAAACACCAAATCTGAGAGGTGGTTTCAGATGAAATGGAAGACAGTCCTTAATGTTTTTATTTGAGGTACTTGGATGGTTCATTTTCTATTTGACCTGTCTATTCTTTGTTCCCTTTTTCTCTTTCTCTATCTACCTATCTATCTATCATTAGTCTAGGCCAGTGGTTCTCAGCCTGTGGTGATTTTGTGCATCCAGGTGGCATTTGGCAATATTTGTATCTGGAGACCTTTCGGGTTGTCACAACTGGGTGATGCTACTGGCATCTATAAGGTAGAGGCCAGGGATCCTAATGAATGTCTTACAATGCATACAGTGGCCTCCACAACAAAAACATACCTGGCTCGCCATGTTAATAGCACCAAGGTTGAGAAATTCTGCTTTTAGTTTTAAAATCTAGATTTTAAATTTATGAGTATACCTTCAATTATTAATATAACCCTTCAAGTAATGGTGAGACTTTCCCAGCATTCCTGCTCCTTCCGTAATGATAAACAACCCATTCCTCTAATGCAAGTATGCTCTCTGAGCAGGGCCCTTCTCTGCTCCCCTGTGGCAATGAACTGTGCCTGTATTAGTGCAGGATTCTGAGTATGTTTCAGCATCCTGCCCCTCTGCTAGTGACAGAGGATTTTGCCCTTGTTAATACAAATCTAATCTACTGGCAGGTGAACTTGCCCAGTGTCAGGGCAAGTACTAGTGAGTGAGAGGATTCCCACTTCCTCTCCAGCAGAAGATGGATTTTGCTATGTGTCAGAAAAGGTTCCACAATGTGGGCAGATATGACGCCTGTCCTGAAGTGGCAGCTGATCACCTGCTTATACTTATGCAGGTCGTGAAAAACCATGAATGGTGCCTCCAGAGACTGATGCTCCGCCCTCAGACCTAAGCCTACTCTCAAAGCCCACACACTCAGGTAATGTTCACAGGTCTTCTGCCTTGCCCCCAGGTTTTTAATGAGAATCTCAGGAAGGCCTGTGAAAAGGCCTGATGAGTAGGTGAAAAACCTCCTAGTATCTTGGATTCCCAAGTATTCTAAAAGTCACAGCACCCCACATTGAGCCTTAAATAATTCATTGAATTTCAATTGTGTTCTTCTCACCTGCTTTTATGGAGGTGGACTCTTACTCTCTTGCTGTCTTGTTTGGCACAAAATTAAATTGTGTTCTACCTTTTCTCCAAGGTGCTTGTTTTCTTTGAGAATATAGTTTACCCAGTCTCCTTGTGTCTTCCACTATCTAAAAGGCTTCCAAAATTATGATTTTGTAAGCTATTCAGCTTTTTCTCACTGTTAGAGTTCTAGGTGCTTACTCATCATTAACTAATACAGCATTGAACTATATAAAAGAAACAGGACATAGATAGTCTAATCTACTCAGCCAATACTCGCAACCTATGGCAAAATATCTTCATACTCTTACATATACATCAGTTTTCTATGTGCTTTCTTTTGTTTCATCCCTATTCTAGTTTATTGAATATAGCTCATATAAGATGTTGATTTCTTACTGACACATTGATTTCCCTACACACAAATTAATAAAACCATAGTTTAAAAAACAGTGCCCTAGACTATATTCCTGGAAGTGATATTGTTTCAAAACTATACACATTTATAATGCCTCTTTTTTTTTTAGACAGTTAACAAATGTTCATTAAAGTTTATTAAAAGAGAGACATTATGAGATGCCTGGTCTCCTTACTAAAATAATGACAAGGGGAATGTGAGGAAAAGGACTAAATACATGGGGAGTGCCAAGATTGATGCATAAACAATAAAAAATGGAGAATAGATATATGTATGTGCATATATATATGTATATGTATATATGTAACTCATGCATATAACAATTAAAGACAAATACAAATATATAATATAATTAGTAAATTTCTCTCTTCATTCTTCTCTTTTCCTGTCTCACTCATCAAAGATAATTACTTTCATGGCTTTAATGTTTTTCTGTTTCCAGTTTTAATGTTTTCCTGTTTTCTTCTTAAAATTTCATATGTGTGTTCGAGAAAAGGCCAATATCCCTATTTTGCAGATAGTATCAAGTACTTGCCTTATCTCATACTGTGTTATAACATACCTTTGTTTCCTGCAGTTATCCATATTGACAAACACTTATTTAATTCATATTTTAAACTTCTGCCTAATATATAATATTTCTATAAATCCTATAATCATTTTCTTATTAATGAATATTTATATTTTCAGATTTTACTATTTACATACAATGCTACAATCAACAGTGTGTATATTAAGTCCATATTTTTTTTTCTTTCTATCAGATAAATTTCAAATAGTGGAATTACCAGATAAAAAAGCATATATGTTATATTTTGATATTGGCATATTGCCTCTCTGATTGTATGTGAGAATATACTTTATTACTCAGATCTTCATCGTATTTCTAGTATTGCACTACATTGTTTTGCTGGGGTGAATTACTCACATTTGTATTTCTTATTCTTTTAATGTATGGCTTACATCTATGTAATAATAATATTGTGTGTGTGTGAGACGGGGGTGGGGAGTGAGAGAGAGAGAGAGAGAGATTTATCAATATTTCATGGAAGACTAAGCTGTAATATTACTTTTTGGGGTTATACTTTGGTATCAACTTTTTTTTTTTTTTTT
>NW_012099543.1:1441914-1456336 GCF_000951045.1 Mandrillus leucophaeus | reverse complement strand
TAGTAGAGACAGGGTTTCACCATGTTAACCAGGATGGTCTCGATCTTCTGACCTTCTGACCTAGTGATCTGCCCTCCTGGGCCTCCCAAAGTGCTGGAATTGTGTCTGGGATTGGTTCCTTCTGGTGGGTTCTTGGTGTCACTGACTTCAATAATGAAGCTGCGGACCTTCGCGGTGAGTGTTACAGCTCTTAACGATGGTGTTTTCTGGAGTTTCTTCCCTCCAGTGGGTTTGTGGTGTCGCTGATTTCAGGAGCGAAGCCGCAGACCTCAGTAAGTGTTAGTTGCAACCCTTAGAGGTGGCACATCCAGAGTTGTTTGTTCCTCCTGGTGGGTTCGTGGTTTTGCTGACTTCAGGAATGAAGCTGCAGACCCTTGCAGTGAGTGTTACAGCTCATAAAGGTAGTGTGGACCCAAAGAGTGAGCAGCAGCAAGATTTATTGTGAAGAGTGAAAGACCAAAGCTTCCACAGCATGGAAGGGGACCCAAGTGGGTTGCCACTGCTGGCTGGGGCATCCTGCTTTTATTTTCTTATCTGACCCCACCCACATCCTGCTGATTGGTTCATTTTACAGAGCACTGATTGGTGCATTTACAATCCTTTAGCTTAACAGAAAAGTTCTCCAAGTCCCCACTCAACCCAGGAAGTCCAGCTGGCTTCACCTCTCAGGATTACAGGCATATCAATATTTAAACCAACACTGATAGCAATTTTGGTATCAAAATTTCTGAAATTTCAAAATTTTTATCATGTTATTATTTTCTATGTTTGATGTTTTAGATATATATTGCTATTTAACAAATCACGTAAAAATGTAGTGGCTTAAAACAACAATTTACGGCCAGGCGGTGGCTCACATCTGTAATCCCAGCACTTTGGGAGGCTGAGGCGGGTGGATCATGAGGTCAGGAGTTTGAGACCATCCTGGCTAACCTGGTGAAACCCTGCCTCTACTAAAAAATACAAAAAAGTAGCCAGGTGTGATGGCAGGCGCCTGTAGTCCCAGCTGCACGGGAGGCTGAGGCACGAGAATGGTGTGAACTCGGGAGGTGGAGGTTGCAGTGAGCTGAGATCGCGACACTGCACTCCAGCCTGGGCAAATGCACGAGACTCAGTCTCACGAAAAAAATTATTTTGTCTAATAATTCTGTGGGTTGATTGGTCTCAAAAGCAAAGTCTTCTCCTGGTCAGTTTAGACGTTATTAGTATTTTGCAGGGGGGCAATTTAAATTTGTTGAGAGAAAATAATTAGATGCTTTAAAGGTATTAATATAAAAAAAAGTGGCATAAAAATTAATATGGAGAAAGAAATTAATGAAAAAGAGGACTTTTGATGCAAAACTTGATCAAATATTTTTAAATGATCTTTCTACAACTGATGGTTTTTTGCTTATGTTGATAAGAATAAGTAATTGAAACTGCTCTTATTGACAACATATTTCGTATGAGGTTCCTTTAGAACAGCTTGATTGCCATGTCAATAACTGGCCATAACGTTTCTTACGTTTCCCTCCCTAAGTGCCTCAATATAATTCTCTCTCTTTAGTTATTATATATCACCTACCATCTTCATTCCAAAGCACTCTGTGGACAGATCACACTCAATCAAATGTAAGCTAGGAAATGCAGCTCTGTCGAAGAAGCTGATTCTGGAATTTCTCTCTAGGGTACAACTTTAAAACACAACCTAAAACAACAGTTTGCTATTTAATTCATCAGCAGAAAAGTAGTTACGCTGAGATGAAATAAAGTTCGGACTGCCTAGGTTTAACATGGCGACTCACTGTTGATAGTGATCAGAATTTGGGCACTCAAATGCTCTTTCAAATAAGGAAACAACGAACTAATGTTGCCAACTAATGCCATGAATTATAATTGTGAACATATATTCTGATACTATGGAAGGAACTTACGTTTTGTGGTTACAGCATAGAGAAAGGGGGGAAATCAACATTGGTACAATTGGGTTTGACTTTTCTCTGAGGAACAAAGTTGGAAACTGAAATCAGGCTATTTAGTATTTGCATCAGCAGATTAACCTCTTCGATGCCCAGTCAGTGCTATTAATGCTGCTTTTTGGAATTGCATTACTCCACCTGATGAGTCTTCCTGCCAGCTTAATCATGAGCCCACTGTCCTGACTTCTGCCCTCATCACTTCCACAGTATTCACATAGCTTTGGAAGCTTCCGATGTCGGGAAAGCTGAGGCAATTTGCCATTAGTTTCTTCTGTTTCCAAATGTTCAGCACTGAGTCTAATTGTGCAGAGGAGGTAGTTTTAATATTTAGTGCTAACTACCATCAGCACTATTCTGTAATCTCTTTCTGTTTATTTGCCTCTCCTGTGCTATTAATAAACTTCATACCTTGCAAATAAACTATTAATTTAGTTGCCACCTTAGCAACATGAAAAAAAAAAAAAAAAAAAGAGAGAGAGAGAAAGAGAGAAAGACAATCCCTGAGTTCTACATTTTGAGAAATAGATCTTTAATCTTTTAAGGTTTAGTGATATGATCAATACCTGGGGATGGAAAAACACCACTGCTTAACTGATAGCTTGCTTCTTTCCTCTGACTTTGTACTTTGTTATAGACAAGTGGCTTAACTGTATATGATTCTTCATCCTAGACTATCTAAGCCTGCCAAAAGTACAAGCCATAAAAATAGAGTGTGACGGCAACTTGAGAGGATTACGTCTTGTTCCCACAGAGACATGATTAAAAAATATATATATATGCTTTGCATACATAGAAATATACATGTGTTTCTATCTGTAGAAATTTATTATATAGAGAAATATTTATATATGTAACATTTTTACATATATTCTATACATATAAAAAGGAGGAGAGAGAAAGAAGAAAATGGTAAGATGATGAGATTCCACAATCTGTTTTCTGAAGTTCTACTGGGTGTAACAGAAACCATTTAAAACCTAATGCAAATCTATTCATTTATTTGAACATGAGACTGAATGTTTATCATCACCCTTTCTGGTTCTGTTTCCTTACAGTTGTTCATTCCAGTTTTCTAGTTCAAATGTTAGGGGTATCAAACATGCCCTCTTGGTTCTTAGGGGAATCGAGAGAGAAATGTGGATATGGACTAGAAACACTCAACATGGACAATTTTTATGTTCACCTTGCCCTGTTTGTTGCTCAAACATTTAAATATTGTACTTTTTATGCCTCCAATATATTTCCCTTTTTAGGATAATTAAGTTAAATTATGAGCTCTCCACAACTGTTTTGTACCTTTGGAAAAATACTTCATTCTAGGTACCTTATTCACTAGACCCTTTATTTTGATTCTGTCCAATAATATGTTCCACTGTTGTAATCTAAATCGGTTAGCAAAACTGAGAATAGCAAAAACATGATGCATCATACAATATTGAAATTTAATAATTAAAACATGTGAAAATACTTTTTTTTTTAAGGTTTAAGAGACTCTAAAATCCCATTAGGAAACTTTCTATTGTCTGACTAATGATGTATGAGAACAGTAAGAGTCACGGGTGATGGTTCCTCTTGGAAGAAATCAATTACTGTCTCATTCACTCTCTCCCTACGGGAATAGAATGAATGGCAATACAATTCCAGTTGGCATAACACCTTGCAAAATACCTCCTTTTTCTGGCTAACATTTGAAAATGTTTCAAATAAAAGAAGGTACTCACTCTGTTTATATATTTCTTTCTCTCTTCTTCCATTTATTTCACTGGATCACAGAAGCAATGCAAATTATGCAGGAGTCATCTAATTCAGTTATGTACTTTGAAATATTTAATTTACCTTCCTGATAAGAATGTCAGAAACATTTGAATTGTTTTTTTTCTATCTAATTTAAAATCCAACAGAATAACTCTGAAGTAAATTTAACAATTTTTTTTTGTTTTTGTTTTTTTTGTTTTGAGACAAGAGTCCCGCTCTGTCGCCCAGGCTGGAGTGCAGAGGTGCGATCTTGGCTCACTGCAAGCTCCACTTCCTGGGTTCAAGTGATTCTCCTGCTTCAGTCTTCCGAATAGCTGGGACTATAGGCGCATGCCACCATGCCTGGCTAATTTTTTGTATTTTTATTAGAGACGGGGTTTCACCATGTTAGCCAGGATAGTCTCGATCTCCTGACCTTGTGATCCGCCCGCCTCAGCCTCCCAAAGTGCTGGGATTACAGGCGTGAGCCACTGCGCCCAGCCAATTTAACATTTTTTTTAACTGTGTGAAAAAATTGATCACTAGCTAATGGCATGGCATAGAAAGAGATGACAAATTTATACCTCTTATTCTTTCATTATTACATCAGCCAACAACTTGTCTCCCTTAGACTCAGCCACAGGCTGAAGCTGTAACCCTCTAAAATGTGAAAAAGCATAAATAACTTAGGAATACTGTGTTTTGGCACAAATAATCCTAAAACAATAGTGGGGATAGGCATTAAAGATTAACTTACCTTGCATGTCATTTGATGTAGGTCCAAATCAAGCAAGCTATCACCTACTTATCCCTGGCCAAAAATATCTGTGTCCATTCTGAAGAAATTACGCTCCTCTAAAGCCCCGAACCTTCTCACTAAACTTTGTGTGGTATTCAAACCAATCCAAGTGAAGATAAAACATGAAAAGGACTTTATATGCTAGATGAAAAAATGAATAAAGAAGATTTGTAACTCAAAAATTTCCGAAGATTAGGTAAATTGGAGACTGACTACATTGCTCAGTAAAGTCATGCAAATTCAATTATAGTAAATGAGACTGCTGCGGGCCACCAATTTGAAGCCTCTGGAGATTAGATCAGTATTTTTAAGGTACCATCTTAGTCTTTTCAGGCTATTGTAACAGAATACCATAGAATAGATGGCTTGTAAACAACAGAAATTTATTTCTCACAGTTTCGGAGGCTGAGAAGACCACGATCATGTCACTGGCAGATTCAGTGTCATTTTCAGGTCCATAAACAATTGCCTTCTTGCCGTGCCCTTTCATAACAGAAGGGGCAAGGGAGCTTTCTGGGGTCTCTTTAAAATAAGGCTATTAACCCATTCATAAAGGCTCCACCTTCATAGCTGACCACCTCCCAAGAACCTCATGTCCATACATCGTCACCTTGGGAATTAGGTTTCAGCATATGAATTTCGAGGGAACATAAACATTTGGTCCATTGCAGATGCATTCCAAGAAAGACTCATCTTAGAGAATCCCCCTAAAGGAAAAAAAGTTCCATCGTCATTTGTGTTGCAGAAACTACACGTCTATCTCCTGTTTGCAGATTTGTAATGTACATCAACTCACTGAAGCAGTGGTCTCCAAATGGGGTTTGTTCATATCAGAGGGTACAAAGATGATTCAGTAGCAGGTAGGAAGGAACCATGAGAAGGTTTCCTTGTAAATTTATTTTCATAACCTTTTAAATTTCTTTTTACTTTTGTATACTTAAAAATGTATATCATATTAACACTATAGTTCAGTTATTTAATTTATGTATAAATGCATGCATATGTATTGGAGATATGTGCTCAACACTGTTATTGATGGAGTGTATGAAGAAACAATTTTCAGAATTCTTCATTAAAGGATCTTAAAATTTTTGCAATAAAGCCATATTACTTTGAATGTATATCACTGTGGGCAACTTTTTGTGTATGTATGTATCATCAATTATGAACCAATGAAGCACTTTGGAAAGCAATGTTTTAGAAGCTAGATGCTTATTTTCCAGTCATTTTTGTCTGCATTTCCTGGATCTGCTAAAGGGGAATGATAATTTCTTAAATTTCAGTGTGTACTTTGAAAATTCAATTATTCTTGAGAACTCTTGATTAGAGAGTGCAGAGCTAAAGCAAAGGTATTAATAATTTGGATTCTTACCTTACTTTCAAGTTAGCCTGCCACACTTTAATAGATGCTGATAGAAGTTATGAAATCCTTAGGTCAGAGATAAATGAGTCAGCCTAAGTGGTAGCCGGAGTATCAGCATTTCTATTTTGGCCAATTTCCTAAGCCCCAATTCCCACAGGGAGATAGGAAGAGGGCTAGATGAAACCTGCTCAAGTAATGAACTGTTTACAGGAGGAAGGTGTGGGCTTTGAAAACCTGAATATTTTATAATGGGCAAGAAGCATGCTTCCTCTTTGCTTCAGATAAAGGCCTTGTCTCTAGCTTCCATGGCAGTTCACTATACAAATATCCTTGAAAAGAGTCTGGAATTAAAGGCAGTCAGTGCCTCTCTGGCAAGATAACAAGATATGCAGAAACATGAGATTCATAGAGAAATGTCTTCCTCTTAAACTGTAATGATTTGGTTTTACAAAGAGTAAGCCGTCATACCTGACAAGAATGATCTCTTTCAGAGACTTGCACACCGGACCATGTTTATGGTCCTTTGAAAACACACAAGTTCTATGCTCAGAACCCCGTCACCTCCACCCCACACTGTAGCTTAATGGTCTGTGGTTATCTGTGGTTGCTTCCTTCAAATTCTTAAAGTTATCTTAGAACTCACATTTTGTATGAAGTCCTATGGGATAACAGAGCAGATGCCAAGCACTTGAAGTCTTGGATTATGTGTGGTCCTGCCTCTTGACACCTCCTTGCCTTCTAGGGCAGTTGCAAATGCATATAGGCCAGGAAAAGATCACATGTGGGTGGGAGAAAGCCCGTAACCCACCTTTGATCGAGGTACCAAGTACAGCCTGACACATAATGGAGTTTAAGGACCCTGAGTATGGCTCATTCACCATGGTTGGAGCAACAGGCGTATAGGAAGGAGAGATAACTGATTTGACTTCCCTAGAGCCCACTTCATCTATAAGGCCCTATGTTAGTCTAGCAGCTGGCAGGAATGGGACCCCAGCATGCTGTGAGACATAGGGTGGAGACCCCAGGCACATATGAGAGTCTTCCCTTGCCCCGTGAGTTTCCTAGTTCCCAAAGGAGCACTCCTTCTGCTGGCTACACACCTTGCAGGGCCAATTCTTTTTACTTACAACCTCCCTGAATCTAGTATGCAGTGTTTATTCTAGCTAGTTTGAAGCACCTTCTGAGTACTAGCTGTGGAATACAAATTGTGTAATTTTGATTTTCTTTAAATAATTTAGTGCTCTTATATTCCCAGTTAAAAAGGCATTGTAACAATGAGTGCTTAAATTTATGCTAAGAATTTAATATTGTAATTTTCCTTTGCTTAGAGCAATATTAAATAACAAAACACATGATAGAAAGTTGAGAGACAACAGAAGAAAAAATTACATTCAGTATTTTACATACTTTTTTCCTGCATTTTCAACAAGGGATCCTGCATTTTCATTTTGCACTTGACTTCTGCAATTTATGCTGCTACTTTGCTCACTCAAGGTATTTCTGCTTCACCTCACCCTATGCCCTTCACTTCAGAATGCACTGAATTTGGAAACTATTAGAGAAAATATCCATATTCTGTATCTGAACCATGCTCCCTTCTTTCTACTCTTTACAATGGAAAAAGAGTTCCTGCTTTTATCCTGCACCAACCTATCACCTTGTATTCTGCACACTGTACTCTTAGACTTCTTAGGGGCCTCCCACTGGCAATCAATTCTCTCCCTCTCCTGAATCATCACATCTTCATTATTATCCTCTCTTTCACATGATTCCCACTTATATACAAACGTGCTGTGGTATTATGCTTTTTAAAACTTTAACATACAAACAACAATCACATACACAACAAGGAAATCTCTTGATCTTTCAACCCAGCTGTAGCTGCCTTCCCACTTCTCTGTTGTCATTCACAGAAAAAGCT
Organism: Mandrillus leucophaeus; assembly: GCF_000951045.1. Lineage (NCBI taxonomy): Eukaryota > Metazoa > Chordata > Mammalia > Primates > Cercopithecidae > Mandrillus > Mandrillus leucophaeus. Next base: position 1,448,561 of record NW_012099543.1, on the reverse strand, counting down.
CTCAAGAGTCACGCTGCACTACCCACACTATCTTCACCTCAAATCTACTCATCTTCCCACTCCACTCCAGATATTGCCCATACACCTTCACTGAAATTGTTTATTACATTACCAAACAATCTCTTTAATGCCAAATTCAATGCTCGCTTAATGCCCCATCACATTTGACTTCTCAGCAGCATTCGACGTAATTGACAATTCCTTTTTTTCTTAAAATTCTTGATGGTGGTGACTTCTCACTCTCCTCACTATTCATCTACTTTGCTGGCTTTCATTAGTTTTATTTGCTACTTCTTCTCTATTAAAACTTTGAGTGTTGGAATGGATCCAAAATCTAGTACTTATCTTTCTAATTTTTCTTTGCATACCTTTCCTAGGGTACTTCAACCCTAAGACTATATATAGACCTGAGTATATATCTACCTGCTTTATCTCAGGTATCTAACGGGCATTTCAGAATTAAGATGGTCAAAATGTAACTTTTTTATTTTTTATTTTAATTTTTTTTAGATGGAGTCTTGCTCTGTTGCCAGGCTGGACTGCAGTGGCATGATCTCAGCTCACTGAAACCTCCGCCTTGTGTGTTCAAGCAATTCCCTTGCCTCAGCCTCCCAAGTAGCTGGGATTATGGGCACACGCCACCATGCCCAGCTAATTTTTTTTTTGTATCTTGGCAGAGATGGGGTTTCACCATGTTGGCCAAGATGGTCTCGATCTCCTGACCTTGTGATCTGCCCTCCTCAGCCTCTCAACATGCTGGGATTACAGGTGTGAGCCACAATGCCCAGCCTAAAATGTAACTCTTGATTGTCCTTTAATACCCTGTGCTTTGTCTTTTCAAGTTCAATAGATGATATTGTCATCTAATAAGTTTTTCAACCCCTTGTTTTATCTTCTCTTTATCTTTCCCTTGCAAGTCATCAGTTAGTACTATTTGTCAAAACTGCAAATCTAGTTGGAATCGGTTCTCCTTTCTACTTTCTTAGTATCTCAATCTAAGCTACCAATACCTCCTGTTGGCAATAGACTCTTGTCTAGTCTCATTTCCACACTTGGCCCTCTGCAAAACTGACAATGATCTTGTGACCTGGTGTAATCCCTATGTAAATAGCTGAATTTCTACTCTGTTGTAACTTTGCTTATCATTAAGAAACAGGATACCAGCGATAAAAAGCTCCCTTTGCAACCAGACCAGCTGAGACTGCTTAGAACCAAGATAGCAGGCCAAGTGACTTCAAAATGACCTCAGACTTTATTATAATCTCATTTCTATGCTAAATGACACTCCCACCAGCACCATGACAGGTGACAATTGTCGTAACAATGACTGAAATAAGTCAGAAAAAGACAAAAAGGAAGGTACCACTCTGGTTCCAGGAAGTTCGCTGCCCATTTCCAGAAAATACATGAATATTCCTTCTTTGACTTTTAATGTCCAGCCACTTCATTAGAGAAAACCTGTATTTTAACCCTCTCACCCCTTACTAGTGAAGAAATTGATTTGTGAGCCGTGCTCCTGCTTCTCAATTCCATGGCCGTGGAATAAAGCTTCCACTGCTTGGCACTGACTTTCGATCTCATATATTGGTTTTGTGACATTAAACAGGGAAAGACTGCATCCTTTGTCAGGTACCAGCTTTGTCGGTCACAATCTGAATGAATTTTTAAAAAGATAGATTATGTTAGTGTTCAAGTACCATAAATACCATGGCTTGTAACATCACACATTACTTGGCAGCTGCCTACATTTCCACATTCACCCTGTGTTATTTTCCCTAGCATATTCCAGGCATACTGACCTCCTTGTTCCTTTCACAGACCACAGAGCTCATTTTCTTGGGGACAAACACCTTAGAGCACTGGTTGTCATCTAAAAGCAGTTGGAATATAGTAATTAATAGATGTTAAATCAACACATATATTATTCATCCACCCATCTATCCGTTTCTTCCCTATTATGAGCATACTATGCTCCTGTTATAATTTGAGGATAAATTTTATTGGCATATTTGGAAAATGCCACAGTAAACTCTATAAAACACATGCATTCACATCTAATAGCCTCTGTTTTTAAAGTTGTTCATTTCATTCCCTTAAACAGAAACACTTATTTGTTAGTTTAATGTTGTGGTTTGATTGTTTCCTTTAGACTATTAGTGTAATTGATTGGTGGAATCATGGTTGTGGGAAACCATAGAGCTTAATGGAATTTTTGAGGACCAGGAATTAAAATTCATCCTGACTTTATGCATCTATTATTTTTGACCCTGTACACATCCTTATCTAGAGGGTAAAATTAGTATAATATCTATATCAGGGATGAGCAAGTGTATGAAGCAGGGTGTCATGTAGCTGTATCCTACTTCTGGTAAAATGGGGGTGGATATCAACTATGAAGAGGCAAGAAACACTAGAGCACTCATATTTTCATCTACTCTTTTACATTTTGGAGATCCATCGTATTAAAACATTTCCTCTATGTAAACTTTACTGCTCTCTAGAGGACCATTCAATTACATAAATAAAACTACCAAATTGTCTATTGATTACAAACACCAAAAGCACAGGTAAAGAGGAGTAGATTTTTGGAACACCAGATAGTTTAGAAGCTGAGAAAGCAAGATTGTGCCTGACAGTAAAGCACAGTGGCCAGGACTTTCTTTTTCTCTTTGTTGCAAAAGCTTGACAAACAAATTAAATAGCAAGACTTATTTTTCATCCTTTTTCCAGGACTTGAAAATACTTACCACAAAACAATGGTAGTGTTAGAGTAGGTAGTCAGGCAGACCTGAGCAGGACAGGAGACGATCCCCTAACCCCCAACCAGGAAGGTCAGGTGACTGATGGTCAGTTTTTTTGTTTGTTTGTTTTGTTTTTTTGAAACAGGGTCTCCCTCTGTCGCCCAGGCTGGAGTGCCGTGGCATGATCTCGGCTCACTGCAACCTCCACCTCCCAGGTTCAAGAGATTCTCCCATCTCAGCCTCCTGAGTAGCTGCGATTACAGGCGTGCACCACCACAGCCCAGCTAATTTTTATACTTTTAGGAGAGGCAGGGTCTCATCATATTGCTCAGGCTGGTCTAGAACTCCCGACCTCAGGTGATCCACCCACCTGGGCCTCCCAAAATGTTGGGATTACAGGTGTGAGCCACCACACCCAGCCTGTTTTTAAGCTGTCTCTCTAAAATCATAATTGGGTGCAGCTAACACCAGGGGAAGGCAGTCTCCCAATGGACAGAAACACCTGAAACTGGTGATTAGCAGCCTCCCAATAAGATCTCAGGTGTTGGGCGAGTGGGCTCAAGCATACACACTAAAAGACAAAATGGCAGAGTTTAACTGGCCTATGACCTTCCTCTAGAAACGCTGGACTGGAAAGGGAAAAACGCCTCAAGTGAGCCTGTGTACAATGTCATTAAACACACTGTGCACGTGGCCCCTCCTAAGAGTTGACAGGCCACTGTGCACATGAACAGCCTGCCCCAAGGGAAGAATCAGGGAAGAAGAGATGGAGACTCGGGAAGAATGCCCATGTATAAAAACCTCAAGTCAAAGGTCAAACTGCACACTTGAAACTCTAAAGTCACCTTCTTTGCCCTCTTCCAACTGTACTTTACTTCCTTTCATGCCTGCTAGCCTACTTTTTAATAAACTTTCACGTTCGATCTGAAACTTGTCTCCGTCTCTCCTTCTGCCTCATGCTGCTCAGTCGAATTCTTTCTTCAGGGGAGGCAAGAAATGAGGTTGCTGCAGACCTGTATGGATCCACCACCAGTACCAATAGTTCCTATAAATTATTAATGATGAAGCATTTGCATATCCAAATTTCTTCTTGTAGCAGGATAATCTCTTTTCTCTGTATCAGACTCTTAGGTTTCAAAAACATGATATTAGAATTTTTAGTTGCAGGGGTAAGTCTACATCTCACCACGCACACTTTTATTTTGATACCTTTGAAAATAGAGTAAGATGGTATTACTTCTTTTAAAAATCACTGAAGTATTCAAGTATGGAGCTACTCTAAACACTGGCTCATTGTTACCACCCGTATACCCCGTTGACTATATTCTTGAGAAAGCAACACAATAGTTCCATAGACTGTTTCTTTCTTTCCTTCCTTCCTTCCTTCCTTCCTTCCTTCCTTCCTTCCTTCCTTCCTTCCTTCCTCCCTCCCTCCCTCTCTTTCTTTTTTTCTTTCTTTCTTTCATAAAAATAGAAATTAATCCTTCTGCTCTTAAAGCTTGAAACTTACATTTGTTTTACCTGTTTCTTCCTCAGGAAAGGATCCCCAGGCCTCTCAAAAAGTATCAAAGAACTGAAACTCACCAGATCATCACATCCAGACAGTGAGACACTAGGCCCTTCATTCATCATGATTGCTGCTTTACTCCTACGGAGTTCCTGTTTTCCCACACATAGTTACGTTTCTTCCCTGCTATATAAACCCCTAATTTTAGTCAGTATGGAAGGCGGATTTGAGCTTGAGCTCCCATCTCCTTGGCTGCAGCACCTGATTAAAGCCTCCTTCTGTGGCAGGACTTGTCATCTCAGTCATTGATTTTCTGTGCAGCAAACAGCAGGACCTAGATGGAACCTGTGGTGTTTCAGTAACACATGTAGTAACTAACATTATCTGACATGCTCATTACATGTCTTTTTCTAATCCCACTTTTGCTATCGCCTCAATTTCCAATTGGAGATTATGTTGCATGAGGTAATCTGTTTTGAAAAAAACAAAAGGATGTTAGACTCTACCCACATGTGCATAATTTTCCACCCTAGAATGAGATTTTCCATACTTACTTGAAATAATCATATATATTAGTGTAAACAGTAGATTTAAAAAGAGATTAGGCTTAGGTTCTGTAAGGAGTAAATGGTTAATATGATTTTTGAAAATTGCTTTTTACAAGTGAATCACTGGTTCAAACATAGGATAAGTTAGAAATAAACAAAGTTATTACACTCTGAAAGTTAAGTGGTGATTTGGGTACACTTTGTAGTTTCCCCGGTACTAGGGTCCAGCCTCAACAATTAGATTTAATTTAGCATTGCTGATGGAAGCCTTCTCTGAAAGGGTTGCTTAAATGGTTTCTGGGGTCAAGTAATAAAAGTTCCTTCTAACTCAGGAGTGAAGTGCTACTGAAAACTGGAACTCCCGATAATTTTATGACCTCAGTTCAATTCAGTTAGATAAAGTAAATACTTATGTATCAATCACACACAAAGTACACAGAAATTAATAACTGAAGACATACTATTCTGAGAACATTGACACATAGGCACACCTCAGCTTTTTTGTTTTGTTTTTAGGATGCTATTGCTTTCAATCTACAGTGGTGAAACTACAACCATGCTAACCCAAATTTATCTCCCCAGAGGGTAGGTGCTGCTGTTTAATTTAATTAGGGAGAAGTAATTCTTACTTGGGCACTGGTATATTAATGATCATTCTTAAAATCTACCAGGATCAAGTAATTCTTTGACAAGAATTATTTATTTGTATTTATCAAATTTGAACAAAGATAACTGGGAAACACTCAATAAACACAGTGTTAAAGAAATTTCAGATTTTTAATATGAAATCAAACATTTTTCATTTTTCATTTTTCATTTAAGAGTGGACACCATTGTTGCTAAACATACTCTGTATGGGTTGACTCTTCCCAGAAACACCCGATAACTCCCTTTCCTTTGCCCTTTTGCCTCTTTAAGTTGGTGTTAATCATTTGCCAGATCTATGTTCCAGCCTATCTATGGTTCAGAGTCAATATTCATAATACATGGTGGTGGTGGTGGTGTGTGTGTATGTGTGCACGTGCGTGTGTTTGTGAGTCTTTCTTGATTCTACTGACTGAGTTGATGTTTTATTTAACAATGTCTTTGTCCAGAATATGTAGGTATTAGAGTTCCCCAGATACCTTCTACAACTTAAAATCAAGCTGCAATCACTCCAAACTTGCTGACCTATCTGCAAATTTTTACGCATATCTTTGCATGTCTACTTGGTCATTTTCTTTCTTCTTGTGCTGCTGTTTTTCACTTCTCCATACTCATCCAATTTTTCTTCAGTTGTTTATATCCATATTAAGGTTCAAACCCTGAGGTTTATTCTTTCTCACTCTCTGAACAAAGAGAGAGATTCATCCAAAATTTGGAGAAAACCCATCACTGAAGCAGTAAACATTCGGCTTTGGGCAGTATTGCCACAGAGCACGATTATAAAACAGACAGTGTTTTCTGACACTTCTTCTTTCATTTGCATCTTTTTTTTGTTTGTTCTTTTTTTTTAGTTCCTTAATTTAAAAATAAATATATGTTAATTATAGAAGAAATTAAATATAAAAACTATAAGTGAGAAAATCAAAGTCATCCATATACTTAACTTCTAGAAAGAGCCTGTTAACTTTCTGCTAAATTGCCTTCTGACCTTTTTCTAGTGTACGTGAAGGCTAGTTTATATATATATATATATGAATATATTTAAATAAAATACATTTGCATATACATGTACGTATACATACATTCACCGTTCACATATATTTGCGTACTTGGGATCATAGTGTATGCATTTCTTTATCCAATATCTTACTCATTATATTGTGAATAATTCCCATGCCATTTAACCTTCTTTTTCTGTTTTTTTTT
>NW_012099543.1:1434318-1440064 GCF_000951045.1 Mandrillus leucophaeus | reverse complement strand
ATAACTGAAGAAATACTATTCTGAGAACATTGACACATAGGCACACCTCAGCTTTTTTGTTTTGTTTTTAGGATGCTATTGCTTTCAATCTACAGTGGTGAAACTACAACCATGCTAACCCAAATTTATCTCCCCAGAGGGTAGGTGCTGCTGTTTAATTTAATTAGGGAGAAGTAATTCTTACTTGGGCACTGGTATATTAATGATCATTCTTAAAATCTACCAGGATCAAGTAATTCTTTGACAAGAATTATTTATTTGTATTTATCAAATTTGAACAAAGATAACTGGGAAACACTCAATAAACACAGTGTTAAAGAAATTTCAGATTTTTAATATGAAATCAAACATTTTTCATTTTTCATTTTTCATTTAAGAGTGGACACCATTGTTGCTAAACATACTCTGTATGGGTTGACTCTTCCCAGAAACACCCGATAACTCCCTTTCCTTTGCCCTTTTGCCTCTTTAAGTTGGTGTTAATCATTTGCCAGATCTATGTTCCAGCCTATCTATGGTTCAGAGTCAATATTCATAATACATGGTGGTGGTGGTGGTGTGTGTGTATGTGTGCACGTGCGTGTGTTTGTGAGTCTTTCTTGATTCTACTGACTGAGTTGATGTTTTATTTAACAATGTCTTTGTCCAGAATATGTAGGTATTAGAGTTCCCCAGATACCTTCTACAACTTAAAATCAAGCTGCAATCACTCCAAACTTGCTGACCTATCTGCAAATTTTTACGCATATCTTTGCATGTCTACTTGGTCATTTTCTTTCTTCTTGTGCTGCTGTTTTTCACTTCTCCATACTCATCCAATTTTTCTTCAGTTGTTTATATCCATATTAAGGTTCAAACCCTGAGGTTTATTCTTTCTCACTCTCTGAACAAAGAGAGAGATTCATCCAAAATTTGGAGAAAACCCATCACTGAAGCAGTAAACATTCGGCTTTGGGCAGTATTGCCACAGAGCACGATTATAAAACAGACAGTGTTTTCTGACACTTCTTCTTTCATTTGCATCTTTTTTTTGTTTGTTCTTTTTTTTTAGTTCCTTAATTTAAAAATAAATATATGTTAATTATAGAAGAAATTAAATATAAAAACTATAAGTGAGAAAATCAAAGTCATCCATATACTTAACTTCTAGAAAGAGCCTGTTAACTTTCTGCTAAATTGCCTTCTGACCTTTTTCTAGTGTACGTGAAGGCTAGTTTATATATATATATATATGAATATATTTAAATAAAATACATTTGCATATACATGTACGTATACATACATTCACCGTTCACATATATTTGCGTACTTGGGATCATAGTGTATGCATTTCTTTATCCAATATCTTACTCATTATATTGTGAATAATTCCCATGCCATTTAACCTTCTTTTTCTGTTTTTTTTTTTTTGTTATTGTTTTTCTTTTTTGAGACAGAGTCTGACTCTGTCGCCCAGGGTGGAGTGCAGTGCCATCTCAGCTCACTGCAACTTCCGCCTCCTGGATTCAAGCGATTCTCCTGCCTCAGCCTCCTGAGTAGCTGGGATTACAGGCATGTGCCACCATGCTTGGCTAATCTTCTTTGTATTTTTAGCAGAGACAGGGTTTCACCATATTAGCCAGGATGGTCTTGATCCCCTGACCTTCATGATCTACCCGCCTCAGCCTCCCAAGTGCTGGGATTACAGGCGTGAGCCACCACACCCAGCCCATTGAACCTTCTTTATAAGTTTATTTAAAAAACTTCTTTACTACAAGATATAATATGTTAATTGCTGAAACATGGTAATCATGGACAAGCAAGTGTAAAGGAATAAATTCAGCAGTCTCACTGTCCAGAGATATCCTTCACATTTGCATCTATTTCCCTCTAGATCTTTGTGTATATGTTATGTCTATTTTATATCTATAAATGTTTTAAAATAAACATTAGTATCATATTGTACAAACTATTTTGTAACCAAACTTTAAATGTAATATATTTTGAATATTTTTCTCATTTAATTTTTACGTAAATACCTAAATAACTGCATAATAATCCAGTTCTTCATTTTTGAGCTTTTCTGCCAACCTTGCCAAAGTCACCATGATTAGATCTTCTATTTATTCACTGGCAGAAATACCATTTTGCAGATTTTTTTTTCTTAAACTTTATGTTCTAGGGTACATGTGCACAACGTGCTGGTTTGTTACATATGTATACATGTGCCATGTTGTTGTGCTGCACCCATTAACTCATCATTTACATTAGGTATATCTCAACATTTGCTCTTCATTGTAAATTTTGTGAGGTTCAGAAGAAAAAGGAGGGAAAAAATTTAGAATATATTTCTTTTCCTCCTTTCCTATTTGGAATTCGTTGTTGTATTATAAAATCTTCTTGTCCTTATTTGTCTTGCAGTATTTATTGAGTCATAAGGGTATTAAATTATTTATGGGTTAGTAGTTGATATTGATTAAATATTGTAATTTTATCCCTTTCCCTATAAATACAACTCCTATGTGTAGAGGCTTGGAGACACTAAAAACGGCAACAGAGTTGAGTGAGAAATTGTAACAAAGTGATACAGGATAGGCAAGACCCCAGACTGAGGCTTAGCTTGGGAGGTTTCTTGGGTAAACCAGGAAAGAATTCAAGGGTGAGTCAGTGGTCTTCAACAGCAATTTTTGTTGAAGCAGTAGTGTACAACAGCAGCAGAGGTACTGCTCCATGAGGACCAGGGCTACCCTATAGGCAGTGTGCCCAAGATTAGCAGATCAGAGGCAGTTCTGCACTAATATTTATACCCACTTTTAATTATATGCAAATTAAGGGGTGGCTTATGCAGAAGTTTCTAGAATGAGGGTGGTAACTTCCATGTTGTCAGGTCATTGCCATGGAAAGTTGCCATGGCAGTGGTAAACTGACATGGCACACTGGTGGGTGTGTCTTATGGAGGTGATGCTTCTGCCCCAGACCTGTTGTAGCTAGACCTCAATTTGGTCTGGTTTCCAAGTCCCACCTGCAGAGTCAAGTCCCACCTCCTATCTCAAAAGCATAGTGTGGATTGTGTGTTTAGAGGGAGATGAGATGGTAAGAAAATCGTAACACTTTTCTTGAACTTTAGGTTCAAGTGTTTCAAGTGGAATTAATCTATTAATGCAATAGGGAAGCTGTGGAGAGGAGTAGTTGGTGGCAGGTTGGAGTAGGAGTGGGAAGAACACTTAACAAGGAGTGGTGCAGCACCCTGGGATTGTAATGATGGGTTATTGTTACCTGTAAGACTGACCCTTGAAAGAAGTGGTAGTCCAGAGTTGTAGCAGAGACAGATCTAGGCTTCACAGAGATTAAATCTTACGTCATTTTGTGTATCCTTATTAAGAAAAAAGATGATAAAATTATGATTGTAAAATTGAATAGGAAGTAAATATGTTTTTAAAATGTGAAACCATAACAAACTGCAAATTAAAAAATGCTAAAATATACTGCATCACAAAATGCAGAATAACCTAATATATTTATTAATTAAAGACCTAACAGACATCTATAATCATTTTTCCTGCATTTTTGGCAGCATACTCTTTGATTGCTTTTTTATATTATAAATATTATTGTACTATCATCTTCTGTGGAGAATAGAAAGATAATTAAGTCCTTCCTCTATCAAGGTTGATCTGAAATTGTTCCTTAATATTGATAGTTTAGAAAAGTTTATTTCTGCTTCATTATTTATTACTGATAACGTAAGATAATATTTCAGAATTGTCAAATATGAGAAAAGCTCTCGGAATTATTTTTCAAGTGTGAACAGAGAATTAAGAATTTCTTTTGTGCAATAGCTAATCTTAAATACTGCTTAAATTCATGACATTCATAAACCATTCTGACCTTAGTGTCATCAGTGTTCTTGTTGTGGCATATTATGTTACCATCACTGATACAAGTTTTCAGGTCAAATCAGCAAGAAATTGAAATCTTTGTCCAATAGTTCATTTTTTATTATTGAGATTACTTGTAAAACTCCTCGAATCCATTTATTATTTCTACTTGAAATTTCCGTATTCCACTTAAAGATTACTTAGGTATAATATAAATTTGGTATAATATAAATTTTTTTATTGTTATGTTTGCATTCCAAAGTTAGAATACTTTTTGCACATTTTCTTTGATTTCACTGGGAAGAACATTTATATGTAGCAGAGGCAAAGATCTTAACTGGACAATTCAGAGTTTTGACAAACATATATCCATGTAACCCACATCCTAATTGAGATATAGGTAATTCCATAAGCCCCAAAATTTCCCTTTTGAGCCTTTCTTGTCAATCTCAACCCCTAGCCCCAACTGTTTGTAGGCAAACATTTGGCTTATTTCTGACATTCATGGATTAGTTTTTCCTATTTGTGCTTCATGTAAATTATGTTACACAATATTTTCTCTTTTGCTCCTGATTTCTTTTACTCATAATACTATTTTTGAGAGTCATTCATGTTCTCACATATAACAAAAACTTTATTCCTTGTGTTAAATGGTTAGTAGAATTTCACTGTATACAACAACTTGTTTAACTCTTCTTCTGCTAAAAATGCAGAATCTTTACAAATGTAGTCAAAATAGCTTGTATCTGAAATACGAGCTATTTTGACTACATTTGTAAAATTGTTCCAGCACTATTTCTTGTAAAAAATCTTCCCTATTAAATGGACTTTCTTTTAGATAAGTAACCATTATTTGAACAATTTGTCACCTGTCCAGTTTCACACTGTCTTGATTATTGTAGATTGTGACCAGAGCGACTAGAAAGATTTTGGTACTAATATTTTTGTGTACATATTTTAAATTTCTCTTTGGTAAATGAGTGGAATTCTGTATCATAAGGTAAACATTTGTAAGTTTGGGTGTGAGAAAATACCAAACAATATTTCGAAATGATTGTACCATTTTTCATCTTTTATCAGTACTATTTGTCTATCTTAAAGTTTCCATTTTAGTCAATGAAACTCTTTGTGTTTAATATGCATTTCTCTTATCCCAAACAATTGTTATTTCCCTGATGATTAATGACGCTGGGGACATTTTAATATAATTTTTTAAATTAATTACTGGATCTTCCTTTTTGAAGTATCTGTTTAAATCTTTTGCACATTATTTTTGCATCTTTATATTGTTGTTAATTTGTAAAAGTTCTTTAAACCTTTTGGGTACAACTTCTTTCTCAGTATATGTATTGAACATTGTTTTCCCAGTTTCTCACTTAATTTTCATTTTTGTAATGATGAATTTTGAAGAGGAAAGCTTTTAATTTTGATTAAATTCAATTGATGATTATCTTGTTTTTAACCTAATATATTATTGTCTTGTGTTCTTTGTAGCTTAATAGTTTTTGTTCATATAGATTTGGGTCTACGATTGTTGTTGAATTAATTTTTGTGTATGGTATGAGGTAGAGGTTCAGATTAATTTTATATAATAATTTATAAAGTTACTAAATTGTTGTTTTGCTGAAAAAGTATTTTATTTTCCTATTGAATAGTTGGTGTCTGTGTAAATTTATTTCCATGATTTCTATTTTATCCCATTCATCTGTTTGTCTGATGTATACCAGTTATGCCTCTTGTACTCCAGTTATACCTGCTGTATGCTATCTTGAGTAACAGCAAAACTTGTAAGTTAATTTATGTGTCAACTTGATTCTTGGAATAAATGACCAAGAATTATTTCTGGGTCAGGCATGGTGGCTCACACCTGTAATCCCAACACTGTGGGA
>NW_012099543.1:1414887-1433693 GCF_000951045.1 Mandrillus leucophaeus | reverse complement strand
AATATATTTACACACATCCTACTGGTTTTTTTTTTTTTTTTTGAGAACCCTAACTGATACATCAAGTCATGTGAGTCTTCAACTTTATTGTAATTATCTTCTTAATTTTTTCTGAAGAAAACCTGCTGACATGTTACTTGGGATTTTAGTCCATCTAAATATCATTTAGAAGAGTATTCACAGCTTAACAGTACTCAGTCTTTTTTTTTTTTTTTTTTTTCTTGAGGCGGAGTCTTGCTCTGTCACCCAGGCTGGAGTGCAGTGACGCAGTCTCGGCTCACTACCAGCTCTGCCTCCCAGGTTCATGACATTCTCCTGCCTCAGCCTCCCGAGTAGCTGGGACTACAGGCGCCCACCAACATGCTCGGATAAGTTTTTGTATTTTTAGTGGAGACAGGGTTTCACCATGTTAGCCAGGATGGTCTCGATCTCCTAACCTCATGATCTGCCCGCCTCGGCCTCCCAAAGTGCTGGGATTACAGGTGTGAGCCACCACGCCTGGCCAATAATACTCAGTCTTTTAATTAATAAACATGACGCATTTCTACACTTATTATATATTTACATATCTATAGTTTTAGTGCATAAGTTTTCAGCTTGATGTAAAATTGTTACATATGTAATATTAGATTTCTTCTATGTATTTTATGTCTTCATTATAAATCGTAGTGTTTTAAAATTAATTTTATTTTTCAGTCACTTGCTGGGATATTAGAGAAATGCAAATACATTTTTATACGGGCTTTACATCTGACAAACTTGCTATATTCACTCATTAGTCCCACTAGTATTTTGCAGATTTCTTAAAATTTTCTATGGAAACAATAAAGTCTGTTATAAAGAGAGTTTTACTTCTTCGTTTTTACCACATTGCTAAAAATAGGTGAAGTAGATATTTTTGTGACTTATTCACTATTTTAGGAAAAACACTCAATATTTCATTATTAATTATGATGTTAGCTGTAAGTTTTATGGAGATGATGTTTATCAAGTCAAATATGTTCTATTCTTAGCTGAAAATTTTTATCAATAATGAATTGTTATTGACTTTGTATATATTTTTTTCTGCATTGATTGAGATTATCAGATAGCTTTTCTTCTTTATTCTGTTGTTGTGTACTGGGCTGAATAGAGTCCCTCTGAAGTTTATGTCCACCGGGAAGCTCAGAATGTGAACTTATTTGGAAAAAGAATCTTTGTAGATGCAAACAAGTTAAGATGAGGTCATACTAAATTCTAGTGGAGCCTAATCCAAAAACCAGTTTCCTTATAAGAAGATGAAATCTTGACACAGCAACACATAAAGAAGAAGGCAGTAAGAAAATGGAGGCAGAGATTGATATAATGTACCTACAAGCCAAAGAATACCAACAAATGCCAGCAAGCACCAGAAGCTAGGAGAACAGCATGAGATAGCGTCTATCTTAAAACCTGCAATATTAACCATGCCTTCTGACACCTTCGTTTTGGTCTTCTAGACTCCAGAACTCCAAGAAAATAAATTTCTGTTGTTTTAAGCCAGTCTGTTTGTGGAAAATTATGACAGCTCTAGGAAACTAATGTGAACTTTGGTATTAGTTTCTTATTATTATCATTCCCATAGGTACATCTTCCTGTGAGGCAGATTCTAAGGTAGATATTTATATGTGGGATTTAAAAAAAAATCAACACTGTGGGAGACTAAAGAAAACAGGAATGGTCAGAGAGAGACATTGGACATTGGGCTTTGGTGCAGTCACAACAAAGGACTCATTTAATCCCACAAGCAGCTCTGGAGTAGGATGATATTTAGAATTTTCCCACATTAAGGAAAGGAGTCCAGGCTACATCAGCTACTTAATTCTAGAAGCTTGAGCAAATGAGTTCTTCACTCCTTAAATAATTAGGGAATGTGAGCAGCAGCAATGCATCTAGTGAAGTCCACACTATGCACTACTTTGATCCATTTGTTTGTATTATTTCTGGGAGCAACTCCTTCAAGATTCTGGTGGGGCTGTCTTCCTGAGAGAAATTTATAAGAGGACTGCTGGTGGGATACATTGCATCCTCTGCAGCTGCAGCTGGTATTGAGACTACAATTGATGCTCATGATTTATTATTTATTTATTCTGTTATCCATTCATGGTTAGTTCCTCTGAAATCAAATAATTCAGACCATAATCCATGGGAGAACTTAGCCCCTAGTCACCATGTTCTTCTCAGGTTGTGGCTATTGCACTTCTTCTTATATCATTTAAATGAGAGCAAAGGAATAAAAAGGAACACCCAGTGGGCTCACCTAACTGCCAGTCTTAACTTCCTCACGTTGTGAAACAGCAGCCATACCTGCTCCTGATGCACAGGATCAACTGTACTTGTTATATAGTGACGGCTTTGTTTGCAAGCTGATTATCTCAGCACAGAACCTAAAGTGCACAGGTGCCAGTCATAGGTTGAAATTTATTTTTTTTAATTAATTTTTTTTTTTTTTTTTTTTGAGACAGAGTCTCACTCTGTCGCCCAGACCGGAGTTCAGTGGCGCCATCTCGGCTCACTGCAAGCTCTGCCTCCCAGGTTCACGCCATTCTCCTGCCTCAGCCTCCCAAGTAGCTGGGACTACAGGCGTGCACCACCATGCCCAGCTAATTTTTGTATTTAGAGACGGGGTTTCACCATGTTGGCCAGGATGGTCTTGATCTCTTGACCTTGTGACCCGCTCACCTCGGCCTCCCAAAGTGCTGGGATTACAGGCATGAGCCACCCTCCTGGCCAAGTTTTGTGTTACTTAACAACAAAGATTGCTTTTTCCTCTAGTTTCCAGTAATATGTTCTTCATTTCAGTCTCAGACCTCAATAGAATAGACTTTATTGTCCATATTTCTATATTTCTGCCAACATTGTGTTCACACTGATGTAGTCTCTAAGAAGACTGAGGCTTTCTCTACAAATCTCCTCCTTTGCTTTTGAGCCCTCATGAGAATCATCTGTAACAGCCCGTTCACCACAACGTAGGCTTTTTCTAGCATACAGCTCAAAATTCTCCCAACCTCTACCTATTACTCAGTTTCAAAGCTGCTTCTACATTTTTAGGTATTTGTTATAGCAGAACACTTACTTCTTAATATGAAAGCATGGACTAAATCTGTCTTAGCTCATTCAGGCTGCTGTAACAAAATACTGTAGACTAGGTGGCTGAAAAACAACAGAAATTTATTGCCCATAGTTCTGGAAGCTGGGATGTCCAAGATCAAGGCACTGGCAAATTCAGTGTCCACTGAGGACCCATTTCCTGGTTCACAGATGGCACTCTCTCACTGTGTCCTCCACATGGTGTAAAAGGGCAAAGCAGCTTTTTGGGGACTGTTTTATAAGGGCACTAACTCAATACATGATAGCTCTGTCTTCGTGATCTAATCACCTCCCCTAACCCACCTTCCAATAGCATCATCTTTGTGATTAGGTTTCAATACATAAATTTGATGGGAGGTAGGACACTAACATTTATACCATAGCAACACTTTTGCTATTGGAGACATTATATCATATAAGGATCACTCATAGGAGTACATACTACATCTTGGAGGATGGTTCTCTCTCTTTCAGGGTATCAACTTCAAGCTGGTACCTGAATTGTGTCATCAAATTCTATTCTCTAGCTTTATCAGGCCAACAGCTTTGGTTGATACAGTATGTGATAGGACAACTTGAACATTATGGTCACAAGCCCACAAATCTTTGCTGTGACGTTTGCATCTTTTTTGATATAATGTTATTAGGACCCCATGTTGTTGGATCAAATATGCTGAAAGTCTCAAACGATGGTTCTGTGGGCAGAAAAGGCAAGTAAATCCATACACAGAATATATATTGTATCCAGTCAAAATAAATCTCTTGACCCCTCCAGAACTGAATTTCAAAATACTATCAATAGGCTGGTTAGTCACCTTGAGATGCGGTGTCTGTCAAGGATTCAGCATTGGTCTCTGCTGCTGGCAGGTTGGGCATTAGACAACAGCAGTATCTCCTAACTTGGTCAGTCTATGCCCATGATATTGGACCCATTTGTAGCTTCCATACCTGCCGCCATGCATCCATTGTGCTAGCACTAGTTGTTTCTGCCTCTTTAATGAAGAATGCTCTCTGGAGAGCCTTGAAATGACATCAAAAGATTGTCACATTTGCTGCTGATTTTTAATTTTTTATTATCTTCCTTTTTTATTATTCATCTTTTTTATTAATGATAATAATTACTATTATTAGCTTATACCATAAAATCTCTCCTACTCTAGTATTGCAGATTTTATTTAAAAAGAACATGTGGCTGAAAGGAACATCTGTGGGCTGGGTGTCCAGGTATTGATGGGGAATATTGGATGAAGCTATGATACCAACATTACTGGGGAGACAGCCTCCTACTCCTACCCATTTTGTCTTTTGGAGTGAGAGAATTTGTGTTTAAATTGAGTTTCACTATGTGCCTGGGGCTCACAAAGAAAAACCTAATACATGGTGTTATTTTGTTACTTATCTCCCGTCTTATCAGAAAGAATGACTATGCAGAGGGGAATAAAACGTTATGGAAACTTCATGTTTCTTTTTATTCATTTGCTTTTAAGCTTAGTATCAGACTGATCTTTCCATCCAACTAAGGATCATTAGCTAGTAGACTGAGTACTCCCTAGGCTTGTCATCTGGGGAGCAATTATCACTAAATGTAGCTAATAGAAATATTATAAATTCAACAAAAAGCTACTTCCAGTGAACATCCCTGTTATGTCTGTATATGTGTGTGACTTTAGAAAACTAAGAGCTGCAAGTTCCATTTGTATAAATTGGAAAGGATATTAACCGTAGTGCTGAATTTATGTAATACCTTGCTGCTGAATTCATACCCTGAGTATCACAAGATTAAGGGACTGAACAATGTTCAGAAAGTAGGCAGAAGAGACCTATTCGCATAAATACGATTTGATCAGAGATAGAATTTTCCTTTAGTGGAGTGCCATGCTAAGTGATTATCTCAGTCACTAGCTCAGATCTATGGGAAACCAGGTTTGATTCTTGTGTGACCGAACCCACAGTGGCTCTTCTAAGGCTGAGCCTCAGGTACAATATGCTGTAGTAAATCTGGACCCCCTTTACAATGTTATTATCTCCCCCACTGGTTTAATTTATGTATTTAATTTTAGTTTCCAGGGCACAATATGGCTAATCACTGGAGAACTGCAGAACCTTACAAGTGAAATTTTTTGCTTTTATAATTTGTGGCACATCAAGTATAATAATGTACATTTAATTTCCTCAAAAAAGATAATTATGCTAATAGAATTATTTGAATAAAAATTTGTACTTTGGTGCTGGATTGTGTTCTCTACCTACTAATTTATATTAATGCAAGTCAATACGGAATTTTATTTTTTATTTTTTTGAGACAGAGTCTGGCTCTGTTGTCTGGACGGGAGTGCAACGGCATGATCTCAGCTCACTGCAACCTCCGCCTCCCAGATTCAAGTGATCCTCCTGCCTCAGCCCCCCTAGTAGCTGGGATTACAGGCATGTGCCACCATACCTGGCTAATTTTTGTATTTTCAGCAGAGTTTTAGTCTAGGTTTCACCATGTTGGCCAGGCTGATCTCGAACTCCTGACCTCAGTTGATCTACCCGCCTTGGCCTCCCAAAGTGCTTTTACAGGCATGAGCCACTGAGCCTGGCCAGGAATTTTTAATAAGCCAGTTCAACCCTGAGCAAACCTGGGTGCATCATAGAGATATCACCCCCTCTCTTAAAACTGACAGGTAAGAAATGTCTCATAGAACTGAAGGTCTAGTATTCCTATTAGATAAATCTTCATAGGGAATATTGTTTAGATCTAATTTGTAACACAGACAATTTGGAAATATGGACTTTGGTGGAGGGAGTAAACAGATTTGTGGAAATCTGAGACCAAGCGAGCTTTTTTTTTAAAAACAATTTTCTATTGGTTATGAAAAACAAATAAGGTTTTTTGCATGCATGAACATTTTGTGGTGAGAAGTCTTCTCTTTATTTTAATTGTTTAAGAAGAGTCTTTTTTAAAAGTTATATTCAGACTGCCAATAGGTTCTACATAGCCACAGTAGTGTATGATGGTTGAGGGAGTGTTAGATTAATATTAACAACCAAGCACCTTGGGTCTACTGCTGCCATTGTTACTTGCTTATTCTACATGAGAATTACATTTGTTTCATTAATTTTTTAAAGTAATACCATCCATTTAGGGAAACCCAAGACTTCTGAGTCACTACTAGATGCAGAGTATACAATTAATGTGTTTGAATGGAAGGACAGTTCTAATCACTGGTCATTGGAGTGCAAAATCTCTGTAGGGAATTGTGATTGGATTTTATTGCTGTGTTATTAAGGTAATTTGGGTTGTGCTTGTAAATCCATGCCTATCTTTGGACTTGCGTGAGTATCCTTGAACAAAGGATGAGTAAATCGTATTTTTATTTCTGTTGAGTTAAACTTTTCTTTTTGATGCTGTTGTTAGTCCAGCAAAATTCAATGATTTGGTGAATGTGTACATTATGTGCCTATTGCAGGCTTACTGTATGCCAGGTGTTTTCAACTCATGGTGGAAACTATGATAGTAGAGCTAGACCGAGTGTCTGACTTCATGGAGTTATTATACATATATTATCACAAATATAAATGGCTTACAATTAGAAATATCTATTATTTTACTGTCCACAAATGTAATAAGCTCTTAGGGCAACATCCAAACAATCCAGAACTATAAATAAACTCTTCTATTACTGCTACATCTGAAGGTCATGATTAAGAGAAGTGATTGGTGGTATACAATCAAAAAGACTCAGCTTAAAATTGTGCCTGGGATATGAATTAATTCTATGTTCTTGACAAATCACTTCCATTTTTCTGAGTCTTACTTTCATCATCTTGTAATAGAAACAGTTATAATACCTACCTAATAAGATGACTGTGGCAATGAAATGAAATGAAATATGTAAAGAGAATGACAATGAGAAGCACATAATGTGCATTTAATAACTAGAACTGTTGTAAAGATAGCAAGTTTGTAAATAGCATTAGTAGGCTGGGCGCGGTGGTTCACGCCTGTAATCCCAGCACTTTGGGAGGCTGAGACGGGCGGATCACGAGGTCAGGAGATCGAGACCATCCTGGCTAACGCGGTGAAACCCCGTCTCTACCAAAAATACAAAAAATTAGCCGGGCACAGTGGTGGGCGCCTGTAGTCCCAGCTACTTGGGAGGTTGAGGCAGGAGAATGGCGTGAACTTGGGAGGCGGAGCTTGCAGTGAGGCAAGTTCGTGCCACTGCACTCCAGCCTGGGTGACAGAACCAGACTCTGTCTCAAAAAAATAAATTAAAAAAATAAAAATAAAATAACCTTTGTAATTATTTCAATGTATGTATCCATTGCATCATTGCATTTTAAAACAATCTACCTCAACTCAACAGAAATAAAAAATAACTATCCTGCAATTTTTGGAAAAGCTCAAATCACTGCAATTTAAAAAATTATTCCACTATCATGGCTCACTTAATCTGTAATGGAGGAAGTGCTTCCATGGCTCTTTAAAACTGGACAATGTGGCTGGTGATGCTGAAAGTCTTAGTTTTCTAGAAATAGAAATAAATTGTAGAATTAGAATGGTGATAAAACCATCTTATTTCAGAGTTAAGAAAACAGGCACAGGGATGGAAAATAATGGCTATAGAAACATTTTTGTTTTAGATTTAAGACTTTATGTTTTCAGAGCAGTGGTAGACTCACCTCAAAATTAATAGGAAGGTACACAGATTTCCCATATGCCCCTGTACCTACACATGCACAACCCCTTCATTATCAATATCCCAACCAAAGTGATATACTGGTTACAACTAATGAACCTACTTTGGCACATCATCATCACCGAAGTCCACAATTTACATAAGTGTCCCACTTGGTGTTGTACATTCTGTGGGTCTCAAAGACTTATTTTTTTTCAATTATCTTTTCGTAATTTAAAATTTGAAAGAAAAAATATAATTTTCCTTAATATCTTTTAGACACTTATTTAATTTCACGCAATTCTCTTTAAATCCACAAAACACAGAAAAAGTTGAGGTAAATCTATGTAAACTCACTAAACTCTGGTGACATTCTCATAGCTTTGCTTGTGCTACTATGATGTTGGAATTCTGGCCTGTTGTTCATGGAAAAATTCCTGCCTTTCTTTTTTTGATGATATTTACAATTATTTATTTTTCTTCTTTTTTAGCATGTGACTTCAAATAAAAATCAGTGATGGCACCAAGCCAAGATTTGAGACATTTCATAAAATTAAGACTCATGTGATCTATTCTCAAAGTGTGTAGTCAAAGTCACTGTTTTCCAATAAGGAGTTCAGTGCTCTTTAAGTCAGCAATGTTGGCCTTTCATCTTTCAAGGTCACTTGTTTACCTATATATCACATCATAAAATTAATAATAAATTAATACTAAAGAAAGTGCTGTCATGGTTCTGGGTCTTTATGCTACAGTGGAAGCTAGTTATATTCTAGCTTACGGAAAATTCTGGGCTTTTAGTATTGTCTTTGTTTAATGAGCTCACAATAGAATTACCTGTTCTTTGGAAAATTGTGGTTTTTTTTTTTAATTAATTGTTCCTCTAAATTATCTTATCTGAGGTTACTCTGACCCTGGAAAGTTAATTGTTTCTTTCTCTGTGTTCCCATAACACTCTGCTCTTACCATTATTGTAGCATATTGTTGTATAACTATTTTTTTTTCATTACCTGTGTTTCCCACTACACTTGGAGCCACTTGAGAGCAGAGACAGTATATCTTTTATTGTTACTAGACTAATATCGAACTCCAGTAAAAATTCAGACTAGACTTGGTCCATGGTAACATCATGTACATAAACATATTTCCTGAAGTTTATTATTAAACTATATATGTCTCATAACTGGTTATACTTAAGATGTTTGGTAATAAGATATCACCTATCACATTATTGAGTGCCTACTATTTGTACCAGTTTGGGGCTAAATATCACAACACCACCTATATCTACACCCTCAGTTTCTATATTATGAGGTTTTTACTCAACACAGTTTAGAAACCTGTCCAGTTCCACAAAGTTACTGAGAAATTATAATATGAAATCATAATTTTTAGACTTCAAAGCCATTATTCTATTATATAACCTTGTGGCCACACGTCAAGGATCTGGTCAAGGTTTGGAAAAGAGAGGCAGTGAAAATGGAACCTGAAACTTTCTAAAAGAACAAGGTATGTCATAATTGCAAGAAAATAAAGTTTTACCTCTAATAGAATAGAAAAAAAGAAATTTCTTATGTCACATCCTTAGTGATGTCATTAATCTGTTTGTGCTGCTATAATAGAATACTTGAGACCTGGTAATTTATAAAGTACAGAAAATTATTTCCCACTGTTCTGGAGGCTGGAAAGTCCAAGAAGAAGACACTGGCATCTGGTTAGGACCTTCTTGCTCCTTCCTCACATTGGCATAAGAGCAGGAAAAGAGAACTCACTCTAGAGAGCCATTTTATAGTGGTGTTAATCCATTCATGAGGGTTCTGTCTTGCATTAGGCTTCACTTTCCAACGTTGTTACTTTGGAGATTAAGTTTCCAATACATACATTTGGAGGAGACAAAGACATTCAAACCATAGCAGTGACCACTTACTCATCAATTATTTACTGTGTACAACAAGTCAAATATTACACTGGGACACAGAGGTTAATGAGGCGCTGTCTCTGATTACAAGGGAAGATCAGTACATTAACGGAAATGGAATAAAGTCACATACATTTCCTGGTATAGGGATCAAAAGTCTCTATGGTGTAAATATGAGACAGTGTAAAAGGGTATTAAAAAATATGAACATTTGTATCAGAAAGACATGAAGTTAAGTTCTGACTGTTATTCAAATAACTATAAGATCTTAGGCAAGTTACAAACTTCTCTTAGTATTAAATCCTTCAGTTCTAAAATTGGTGGAATAAAATAACTTATACATGTGACTTTAAAATACTACATCTATATCTTGCATATAGAAAAGTACTTATTATTATAATTTATTGTGTATAGGTTATACTAGTTACACAATGTTAAGTAGTTGCTTAGTAGGTAGACAGAACAAAGAATTTTCAAAGCTGCAGTTTATGAGAAAGAAAGGAGGTGGTTTCATGGTTTCGTTTTTCTTGATTTTTAAAAAAATAAAACAAAATAAATATTAGAAGCCCTCTGATAAATAGCACACATTGGATTTATAAAAGTTTCCAAAGACCAAGTTCCCGGCCTAAAGGAAATAAAAATAAGTGTAAAGACTTTTTCACAAAACCAGACTTCATCTGCACGCATTTAGTTTGAGGTTGATAGAAAAAGTGAAGGACACTTTAAATCCATGCATTTCTAGCTAAAATATTTTGCAATCCGCTGTGCTTATAGAATTTGGGTAAAATTGCCAGTTAATGTGTTGGCAAATAAGTAGCATTTTGTTTGCTTTTTCTAACCCAGTTAAGTACCGAATGACTAAACATTTCAAGACAGTCAGTAATGGGTAGTAGGCAAGGGTAAGGAGCAGCAAGCACCTAGTCGTATTATTACATTGATGTGGCTGATTAGAATCTACTCAAAGGAGCTATGATGAAACAAACACATGCTTACAGAATCTATAGTGAGTGAACCTTCAATAAGCACAATTCATTATGTAACATCCTCTAGCTATGCATTTAATACCCAATGCATAGTCCCATTATTATTTCACACTCATTTAAAGTTGAACTTGCATTGTGACAGTAATCTTCAAAAGGCACCAAAGGAGTTCCTGTGTTTGATTAAGCAAACAAAGTATTTTGAATTTTTTTAAGTGATAGAATATTCGTTACTTGCAAAAGGACAATCTTAATTCTTACCACTGTGATAGCAACTTAGTCCCTGGGTCTGGTTGATTTCATCTCCAACCTTTCATACCCTGTCTGTAGTTAAGATTCATTCATGGGCTTCCCTTAGGTGTTAAAGCCTATTGTCCAATTGTTCAAAGTATTAAAAAACCTTTTGCCCCCAAAATATAAGTTCAAAGTAGCTTTTCTTTAGTTCCGAGGCACTGATCTTTTCCCTACTATATTCAGAGATTCCGAATAACTCCCTTACTTCATTTATGTTTTTAACTTGAAGTTACAGACCTTGATCGAGTGTCTACTAGTCATTTTTTGTGACCTCCTAGAGAGATATTCTGCCCTCTCAGTATTTCCCTACATTTTATCATTGAACTTTTTTTTGTCATTTTTGTCACCTTTTCCCCTCCAGTTTCTCCTGTCCCTTTCATTAACCTGCAGGGGTTTGTGCTGCACCGCAATATCTGTATTGATGTCACACTAGGACTAGGTGACCCTTCCTATTCATCTGCAAGGAAGCTTCTTTATTAAGTCCTTGTATTGTTAATCTACCCGCTTCGTATTTTTCTTTCTCTGTAATGCTGGTAATGTTCAGCATTGACTTAAGAGGCTCACGTGCTAAAAATCACATTTCAAAGCTATTCAGAATTGTGTCTTTTCACTTAGGGTGAAATTCTATTGGTCTTGAGAAGGAAGTGTAGGTGATTTCAGAATTCTAAAGTTGTTCCTAATGTTTTATCAGAGCCTAATTGGGAAGACCAGAATGCTTCCTTAAATGATAGTTGAAGGACAGGATTCTTTGAAAAATAAATTATTCTGTCTTGTTTCTTTCTTTTTTATATAATCACACATTCTGAATTTAAAAATACATATATGTATTTGTAGAGGTTGGGCACGGTGGCTCAAGCCTGTAATGCTAGCACTTTGGGAGTCCGAGGTGGGCGGATCACAATGTCAAGAGATCGAGACCATCCTGGCCAAGATGGTGAAACCCCGTCTCTCCTAAAAGTGCAAAAATTAGCTGGGCATGGTGACACATGCTTGTAGTCCCAGCTACTCGGGGAGCTGAGGCAAGGGGAACCATTTGAACCCAGGAGGTGGAGGTTGCAGTGAGCCGAGAACGAGCCACTGCACTCCAGCCTGGCGACAGAGCGAGACTCCGTCTCAAAAAAAGAAAAAAAAAATTGTGGAACAACTTATGAGTATGCAGTATATGTAAAGTATTGGGTCAAGTGCTATAAGAATTGAAAAACATTAGTAGAAAACCTGTCTTTCACTTATTTTTGAACTGTTCTTTCCAGCGATGGAGTTATATTTTAACTGGTATAGCCACACTCCTTCCTTTTGTCAACTATGTAGCAAATGCTGCCTTATTTGAGAGATGGTATATGCATTGGATAATAGCACAATTTAAGGAATTACGTTTTTTCACATCCTGACATCATCACCTATTACACAGGCAAAAATTATTTGACTTCTCTAAATCTTTTGTTCCTACTGTGTAAAACTGAATATATTAACCACACCTACCTCATGGCGCTATTGTAAGGATTTAATGAAATCATCCATGGGAAACCCATAGCTCTTCTGCAGAGGAAGCTTTCAATAGTGCTTGCTATATTTATTCCATGCTTGTAGGGCATGCTTGCCATTTAGGTTGCCCAGCACTTACAATTGCTTCTTATATGGAGGAGATCTTAAAATAGATGCAAAACAAACAATAGATGCCAATTATCTGGCCACTATTACTGGAAAGAAAGGAACAATAATTGTGTCATTTACCTATGGAAGTTGCAACATTGTTTACTGAAAGTGACACAAATTCTAGAGACTAGCCTTCGTAGCCTCAGTGGAAATTCTGAGGTAGTAAACTGCAATGCCCAGGCTTGGTGGGAGTGTTCTGTGGGGTTCTGTCTTTGTCTTTGTAGGCAGATGGTTCTTTGGTTTCCCAGGACTCTCACCTGCCTAGTCAGCTCAGAGAGACCGCCTGTGTCTGAGTTTTCCTGTGTGAAAACTCTCAACAGGCAGTGAGCAGATACTTTGATGCTACTGTAATTAAGTTACCCAATCATAATGAGGCACAGTTATTGATAAGAGAACCCTAGAACTTGAATAAAAGCCTACAATGGCCCCTTGATTCTTAAAGAATTAAGTTCAAACTCCTTGGCCTGAAATAGGAAGTCGTCCAGTTGTTGGTCTTGTTGTTATACCTGGTGAAAACTCTGACTCTCCTATTCTCAGACCACGGGGATTTTGTTAATTACTATGCCCCTCCTGTTCCTCATCTATAAATTGGTAATCATAGGGTTATGGTGAACATGATGTAAGATAAAACTCAGTAAGTGTTATCTTATTTTCCACTCTTATTCTATATACATTTTCCCCAAATACTACTCTATGTAGTATCAGAGTGTGGTGGTAAATTCCTTACAAGAATAGCTTTTAGGTGTTGCTGCAATGTCAAAATTGCAAAACAATACCATGAACTTCATACACCTCACTTATTTTTTTTTTCTCTTTTATTTCTTACATATAAACTCTTCTACCCCTTTCTGGAATATTTGCCAAGCACTGCCTTCATTTCCTAATTTGATGCCTATTTCAATGGCTCCTCTATGCTTCACTTATTTTCTAGTAAAACTTTTCTCAGAGCTTACCAGCACTTCTTTCTTTCTTTCAACACTCTTTGAAGTTTAAGTTTGCCAACGATTACCTTGTTGAAACATAATAAATATTAAAATTGCCTCATCACTCATCACTCTAAAAGATGGCTACAATTTATTCCTATTTTCTTTTCATTTGGTTTATTTACTTCATTATTTTGCTCAGTTGTTTGGTTTATTTTAAATAATGAATTGCTAAATAGGTGTAACTGTATAAAATCCTATTTTAAAATAGATTCTAGGCCCTAATATTGTTATTTACTTGTTAAGGAAAATTCTATTTTTAAATTCCATTGTAATTTTATTCTCTGTCTACCTCTATATCAGAAACTATGAAACATTTCTGAAAAAACAGGGCTATGATGGAGCTTTCCCTCTTATTTATTTAACTCTTTCTTGATTCTCTTTTACAAAGATCCTCTTTCACAAAACTGCATTTACATTAAAAATAGTATAGATCTTGTATTTCTTCCTGTAGTTTCCCATGTTTTTATTCTTCTCTCAACTTCTGTATGGTAATATATCATTTTCCTTCATAAGAATAAAAGATGTATATTTTTGTTAGCCAACTCAGTCTCCCCAAATAAATACAGCAAGAAGAAAGCTGTCTATCTAAAGGCCACCATAAAGAAAAGAAAGGATTCAATTATAGATACACTAAAAGCAAAACTAATACATATTTGAAAATCGGAACCACAACAAACTTAAAAAGTAAGGAAAGTTAAACATTTAATCGACTTATATTTATTTTAACTTTGTACTTTTATTTTATGTGGATTATAGTATTTTAAAATATAGTGTTTTTATACTGTGTTTTGTATCAATTATTGAGGAACTCTGATTAAAACCTGTATCCAATATTCCTGATTAGCTCCCATGCTGCATATATAGAGACATGTGCTTAGGGACCATCTACTATTCCACTGAATAATGGTCTCTTATGAAAGGTTGCATTTGAATAGACATTCGGGGTATTAGGAGGTTATATAACAAGCTCATTAGACCTTTCAATCATACAATAAGTATCACTGAACGTTTATTATATTTAAGGCATCATCCTGGGTGCCAGAGCAATATGATCATTGCCTTTAGGGAACTGAAAATCTAGTTGCAGAGATAGGGATGCACATGCAAGCATGTGAAAATAATTGTTAATTTATTGACTGTCTACTATGTGCCAGCTGCAATCACAAGCATATAAGATAGTGGTAAACAAAATAGGCAAAGCCCATAGCATTATGTCAAATGGATATAATGCCTACAGGAAGGGTCTAACTGGTTCATAGGAAGAGAAATTTTTGTGTATGAACACAAATGTGTATTTAAGAAATGCGATATATGAACATACATGTATATACAGTTAACAAAAATATAATAGAATGGAGTCCTGAGACAGGTGCATGCTACGTCTGAGATTTTAATTATCTCCTATAACAATTTTAATTATATGTGATTTTCAACTTAATTACACTTTAAACTTCAAAAAGAGAAAACTCAACTGATATAAAACAAAAAGTAGAGTATATTCTTTAAGTGAAGCAATTGGCTTTTAAATGTTTAATGAGATATAATTTTAAAAATACACATTTAGAGGTTGTCTAAGTTCTCCGACCTTGACAAATAAGTATATTGTATTAGATTTGGGGCCTTATAACCAAACTGATATGGGCAAATAATTTAATTTAACTAAATTTGTGTATTCTCACCTATGAAATGCAGAAAATAAAGGTAACTACCCTATGCAGTCAGTAAGGATGAGAACTTTGTAGGAGTTACTGTGTACTTATTTATATATAACATATAAAAATACATATTTATTTGTGAATATAGATGAATATATACAACTAAATATATATACATTTATTTATATACATACACATATGTTTGTGTGTTTATATATGTTCTTAAGACCTTGAAGTTCTGTTTCATAATTTGAAAATTTTAAGATAATTTTTATAATCTCAGGTCCAAGTTACCCTAAGCCACATGAGTCTGTAATATTTCTTCCAAGAGATGAGTATTAGGAAGAAACCTGTAATAAAAACACTATCTCATTCATTAAGAGAATAATCAGTAAATCATATCCATAATAAGTAATCTTTTTAAAAAATAATTTTGACTTTTATTTTAGATTCAGGGAGTACATGTGTAGGATTATTACCTGAGTATATTGCATGATGTAGAGGTATGGAGTACAAATGATCTCATCACTTAGGTACTGAGCAAAGTACCCAATGGGTAATTTTCGACCCTACCCTTTCCCCAACAGTTCTGTGTTTATTATTCATGTGTTTATGTCCCAATGTTTTGCTCCCACTCATAAATAAGAACATGCAATATTTGGTTTTCTGTTCTTATATTATTTCACTTAGGATAATGGCCTCTAGCTGCATCTATGTTGCTGCAGAGGATATGATTTCTTTCTTTTTTATGGCTGCATAGTATTCCATAGTGTTTACGTACCACATTTTATTTATTCAATTTACCACTGATGGTCACCTAGATTGATTCTGTGAACCCCTAAAATTTGAAAGGGGTCTCAGTTAATTTACAAAATTTATTTTGCCAAGGTTGAGGACATGTGCCCATGACAACCTAAAGAGGTCCTGACGACAGGTGCCTAAGGTGGTCAGAGCACAGCTTGGATTTTATACATTTTAGGGAAATATGAGACATCAATCAACATACGTAAAACGAACATTGGTTTGGTCCAAAAAGGCAGGACAATTTGAAGCAAAAGCGGGACAACTGGAAGTGGGGCGGAGGGCGGCGGGTGTGGGGGGGCGGTGTTCCAGGTCACAGATAGGTAAGAGACAAAAGGTTGCATTCTTTTGGATTTCTGATTAGCCTTTCTAAAGGAGGCAATCAGATATGCATTTATCTCAGTGAGCAGTGACTTTGAATAGAATGGGAGGCAAGTTTGCCCTAAGCAGTTCCCACTTTGAATTTCTCCCTTTAGTTTAGTGATTTTGGGGGCCTACGATATTTTCCTTTCACAATTCCATGTATGTATGAATAGTGCTGCAATGAGCATATGACGGTTTGTGTCTTTTTGGTAGACCAATATATTTTCATTTGGGTGTATACCCACTAATGGGATGGCTGGATCAAATAATAGTTCTGTTTTTAAGTCTTTTGAGAAATCTAGAAACTGCATTCCACAATGGCTGAACTAATTTACATTCCCACCAACAGTGTATAAGCATTTCCTTTTCTCCACAGCCTCACCAACATCTGTTATTTTTTTCTTTTTAATAATAGCCATATAGACTGGCATGAAATGGTATCTCATCATGATTTGTATTTCCCTAATGATTAGGGAATATTGAGCTTTTTTTTTTTTCATTTTTGTTGGCCACTTGTATGTCTTGTTTGGAAAAGTGTCTATTCATGTCCTTTTTTCCATGTTTTAATGGGGTTATATGTTTTTATCTTGTTGGTTTAAGTTTCTTATATATTTTGTATATTAGACCTTTGTCAAATGCATAGTTTGTGAATATTTTCTTCCATTCTGTAGGGTGTCTATTTACTCTGTTGATAGTCTCTTTTGCTGTGTTCAAACTCTTCAGTTTACTTAGGTCCCACTTGGGAAGTTTTATTTTTGTTGCAATTGCTTGAGGAATTGGTCCTAAGTTATTTCCCAAGGTCAATGTCCAGGGTGATATTTCCTAGACTTTCTTCTAGGATTCCTATACTGTGAGTTGTTACATTTAAATTTTTAATCCATCTTGAGTTAATTTTTGTATATGCTGAAAGATAGGGGTTCAGTTTCATTCTTCCGCACATGGCCAGCCAGTTATCCCGGCACTATTTATTGAACAGGAAATCCTTTCCCTCATTGCTTGTTTTTGTCAGCTTTCTCAAGGATCAGATGGCTGTAGTTGTGTCCCTTTATTTCTGGCTTCTCTATTCTATTCCATTAGTCTATTTGTCTACTTTAACACCAGTACCAGACTGTTTTGGTACCACAGTCTTACAAAATAATTTGAAATTGGGTAATGAGATGTCTCCAGCTTTGTTCTTTTTACTTAGGATTGGTTTGGTACTATTTGGGCTCTTTTTTCAACTCCTATTGAATTTCAGAATAGATTTGTTTAATTCTGTGAAAAATAACATTGGTAGTTTAATAGGAAGAGCATTGAATCTGTGATTGCTTTGGGCAGTATGACCATTTTCATAACATTGATTCTTGCTATGCATGAGCATGTAATGTTTTTCCATTGTTTCTGTTGTCTGATTTCTTTCATCAGTGTTTTATAGTTCCCCTTGTAGATATCTTTCATTTCCAGATCTATTATTAGGTATTTTATTTGTGGCTGTCGTGAGTGGGATTGTATTCTTGATTTGGCTCTCAGCTTAAATGTTATTGGTATACAGAAACACTACTGATTTTTATACACCGAGTCTTTATCCTGGAACTTTTAAGTTGTTTATCAGCTGAAGGAATATTTTGGTGGAGTCTTTAGGGTTGTCTGTGCATAGAATCATACCATTGGTGAAGAGAGACAATCTGACTTCTTTTCCTATTTGATGCTTTTTCTTTCTTTCTCTTGCATGATTGCTCTGGGTAAGACTTCCAGCACTATGTTTAGTAGGAGTGGTGAGAGTGGACTTCGTTTTCTTGTTCCTGTTTTTAGGGGGAATGCGTCCAGCTTTTGTTCATTCAGTGTAGTGTTGGCTATGGGCTGATCACCGTGTGTGGGCTATGCATCGGACTTAGATAACTCTATGAGGTAAGCACTATTTTCTGTGGTTTAAAGATGAGGAAATTGAGACCCAGTTTTCTTAAATTGCGCAAACTCATATTGCTAGTATGAACAAAGCAGATATTTGTACCTAGCTATCTTCAAATATTATACATGAAATCCTGAATTTGAGGGTATGCTAGACATACAGATGCACTGAATGGATCCCTCTTTGAGGAAATGTATGTTGCCCCAGCTGCTGGTAGTGCTCAGCCTTTAGCTATCAGCACCTGCAAGGATCCAATAGTGACCATCAAGGCCATTCCCTTCCCAGGCTGGCCCACATCTAATGACTGATGGCAGTAAAGATATTCCACCATGTTAACCTAAGGCAAAATAACTCTGATGGACTATTTTAATCCCACAGTATCACCTATGTTTGGCTGAGGGCTTTTGGCTTACCTGTATTGTAGCTTCATTTCTTTCTCAACCTGATCTTACTTCCTCTTCCACTTGTCTACTAGTTAATCTGAAAGGAACTCCCTAAA
>NW_012099543.1:1413095-1414672 GCF_000951045.1 Mandrillus leucophaeus | reverse complement strand
TTTTTGTAGTTTTAGTAGAGACAGGGTTTTGCCCTGGTAGCCAGGATGGTCTCCATCTCCTGACCTCGTGATCCACCCGCCTCGTTCTCCCAAAGTGCTGGGATTACAGGCGTGAGCCACCTCGCTCAGCCCAAGTTTCTTTTTCCTGGAGAGCCCAACTTGCAGCACAAGGAGTCAATTAGAAAACGGACTATTACATCCCTTGGGCTATCCCTTAATTTCTCAAACAATTTTAATTTTAATTTTTTTTTAGAAGAGGTGCTTTAATGCCAAGCTGTCAAACAATATGTATGTATTCTTTCTGCTCAACTTTCTATTCCTAGCTTTTGATCTGATAAAGAATGTGATAAAATCAACAATTCTTGATTTACAGTTACAAATGAATAGTCTTCACTTTGCAATACATGTCTTACTAAACAGTCTTTTGGTGGTCACATTTTTGCAAACTAAGCCGTAGCTAGCTGGGTTTTGTTTAATGGACGGACTTTCAGGGAGGGAATCCAAAAGGCTGAGGTTTTGCTTTGCTCATGCAGGTAATTAGCTGGATGACATATGGCCACTTGTATTTTTTCTTTTAGTTCCTTATCTTAAAAAATAAGATGTTTCATACCCAATACTTGAGGTTTCTATTTCCCAAATATTTTATTCTTTATATCTTGTTGATCTTTGTAATTAAGACTGTCTGCTTCGTCTGGTCTTTCTGTGAAGTAGTTAATGAACTATAAACAATTACTTAAAATCACTAGTAGAGTCTTAAAGGAACCCTGCAGTGAATCATTTGTAGTATAAATAATCACCTTCTAATTTATGCGTTTTGTAAATGCAGATTCTATTTATACTAAGAAAATTCGACCCTTTACAGTGAAGTAGAAGTGATTTCTAAAAATTGTCACTTTTTGAAACATAATTTCAAACATGAAAAATGGCACTATATTCAGGTCTTGTTTTTCACATTTTAACACTTCTCACCAATGAAAATTGTCCACTTTCAGGAGGAAGTTTACCAGTTTTTGTGTCTGAGAACAGTTTTTCTTAGTATACCAGAATCTTCAGAGTTTCTAAGCTGTGTATATTCAAAGGCTGTTAGTTATACACGTCCTTAAAAGTAGCTTTGGAGTCCTTAATACCCTCTGAGAACACAGAGGTTTTGTTTTCACTGCTTTGGGAATACTATACACTATGCTTTATTTTGCCAGATGAAACTATGTAAAAATTATTTATTTTGCCAAGTTATGTTAGAGGAAATATTTATTCTATCTACTAATCTGCGTTCAAGCTAAATATCAAAAGTGATGGGGCATCATGGCACATGAAGGTTTAACCTAACAGAGAATGAGCAGGTAATGCAAAAGGAATGCTTCTTAAGGAAATATGCCACATGTTAGGGACTATATACAAATTCAAAATTAAATAAGTGTAGTTTTAGGATGCCTCTTAATCACAGTAGCATAGAGAATGTAAGAATTATTGAGCTTGTTAAGTTGTAGGTTGCCTATCTAGATAGCCTCAAAAAATGAATTTAAATAATCTTTGAATATACGAGCCTTGTTTTCTGGAAATACCTAGACTGTCTTCAT
>NW_012099543.1:1405603-1407760 GCF_000951045.1 Mandrillus leucophaeus | reverse complement strand
AAAAAAAAAAAAAAAATTAACTCCAAGGAGTGAGATCACAAGTAGTCTTTCCTTTCTTTTTTTGATTTTCCATGTTTTTCAAGTTTTCTACCATGAGTATTGTTTGCTTTGGTGAAAAGAAAAGGAATGAATGTTTTCTCTTTGAAAAATACTGTTTTAAAGTATGTAAAAGTAAAAACACAAAGGCTATTTTAAAAGACTTCATTATAGTAGTGTCTGATGGAAGCAGCAACAGCATTACAAAGGAAAAGGACAGGTGATACCAGAACTATTTAGAAGCAATTGCTTAGGTGGTGTGGAAGACTGAGTAGTGTCTTCCCCAAATCCATGTCCACTTAGAGCCTAACAGTGTGCCTTTATCTGAAAGAAGGGTGTTTATAGATGTAATTAAGATAAATCCAAGATGAGATCATCACGAATTTGAGTGGACCCTAAATAGTGTCTTCATTAAAAAAGGAGAGGCAGATTTGAGACACGTGAAGACAGATAAGGTCTCATGAAGGTGGAGGCAGAGACTGGAGTTATTTGGCCCCACGTCAAAGGATACCAAGTGTTGCTGTCACCCATCAGAATGTAGGAGAGAGGCAGGGAACACATTCTCCCTCAGTGCCTCCAGGTAGAACCAACCCTATGGACTCCTTGATTCTGAACTTCCATTCTCCAGAACTGTGAGAGAATAACTTTCTGCTGTTTTAAGCCTTCGAGTCGGTGATCATTTGTTACAGCAGCCATGGGAAACTAACACAGTGGGTGAGAGCCAAGTGCAGCTCCAGTGAATCATCAGTCTCTACTTTGGATTTACTTCAGATGGTTAAGGTAATACTCAAGAACATGAACAGTAGTGCTACCAAATAAAATGACAGAATAATTGTGCTGAAACAAAATAAACTTATAAAAAGCATTTAGTTTATTTTCTTTGTATTGGATGTGCAGAGATTAACAAGGGAGAAAGCTATTTTGTGCTCTCTTACTGTCTCTTTACATCCTGCATATATATAGAAAAAATACATATTTTTTTCTCAAGTCCCAGATGGCAAATTACATTTTTTAAAAAAATTAGCTTCAGGGGGTACAGGTACAGGCTTGTTACATGTGAAAATTATGTAATGCTGAGGTTTGGGCTTCCAGTGAACCCATGACCCAAATAGTGAACATAGTACCCAGTAAGTAATATCTCAACCTTCACCACCTTGCTTCCAACCTCCCCACCTTTTGGAGTCATTGGTGTCTATTATTTTCTTTCTTTCTTTCTTTTGTTTGAGATGGTGTTTTGCTCTTGTTGCCCAGGCTGGAGTGCCATGGCACCATCTCGGTTCACTGCAACTTCTGTCTCCCAGGTTCAAGCAATTCTCTTGCCTCAGCCTCCCAAGTAGTTGGGATTACAGGCATGTGCCACCACCCCAGACTAATTTTTGTGTTTTTAGTAGAGATGGGGTTTTTCCACGTTGGTCAAACTGGCCTTGAACTCTTTACCTCTGGTCATCTGCCTGCCGTGGCCTCCCAAATTGTTGGGATTACAGGCGTGAGCCTCTGCGCCCAGCCCAGTGTCTATTATTTTCATCTTTATGTCCATACCCATTGTTTAGATTCCACTTATAAGCGAAAACCTGTAGTATTTGATTTTTTGTTTCCGAGCTGTTTTTCTTTATGATAATGGCCTCCAGCTGCATTCATGTTGCTGCAAAGGATATGATTTAATTCTGTTTAATGGCTGCATAGTGTTCCATGGTGTATATGCACCACATTTATTTTATAAAATCTACCATTGATGGATGTAGGTTGACTCCACAACTTTGCTATTGTGAATAGTGCTGTGATAATCATATGAGTGCAGGTATCTTTTTCATAAAGCGATTTCTTTTTCTTTGAGTAGATACCCAGTAGTGGCATTGCTAGATCAAATGGTAGTTCTATTTTTAGTTAGTTAGTTTTTTTTTTTTTTTTTTGAGAATTCATCATACTATTTTTTATAGAGATTTAACAAATTTACATTCCCACCAATGGTACGTAAGGGTTCCCTTGTCTCCATATCTTGGTCAACATATGTTATTATTATTTTTTTACCTTTTAATAATAGCCTTTCTGATTGGTGTAAGATAGTATCTCATTGTGGTTTTAATTTGCATTTCTCTGATGACTACTGATAATGAGCATTTT
>NW_012099543.1:1401425-1403073 GCF_000951045.1 Mandrillus leucophaeus | reverse complement strand
ACAAAATAAATACTACTTGAAACACTGCATAAAATTGATTCAGAAAAATATTTCCATACTCTACATGAAATTATTTTAAAATAACAATATTTTATTAACCAACAACCAGAAAGAACATACCATATAACTCTGGTGATGTAATATTTATAGCAATGATACTGTCCTAAAGCTGGGAAGCACTTAACTTAAAAGTTAAGTCAGAGGTGAAGTACAAGGCTTAACTTATTTTATGGTAACTGTTAATAAACTTTAGACGATTTAATTCTTTATGTAGCAGTTTTCAAACAAAATCTCAAAAAGTAAAGAAAAATATTGAAAATCACACTAAAACTTTTTGAAACTCGGCATATTAATCTGGAAGCGTGAAAGGGCATAAACAATAGAACAACTATTCTGACCGTTCATTGAACAAGCTGAAATGTGAAGTCTATAGTTTTAAAAATCTCCTTTCCTAATGGTTTTGCTGGCTTCTGTTGTACCTTTCCTTTCCATTTTTGGCAAATCTCTTATGTATCTCAGCACTTTGTGAGCAATTGCAGTGGTACAAACGTCTCATTCTTATGTAATAAGAATTCAGTTTTACGTAAGTCAAACTTTTTACCTCTCTTATCAATTCAACCTGCCTTTCTCCCACTCCTACTGAGTATGGTTAAAGGATTATTATCTGATCTACTTTTGTCCACTTGCTAGACTGGTTCTAATTCATCCCAGATCGGCTGGGAATAAGGAGTATTGAAGTATAAAGGGAATACTGGTGCTATTGGATTGGATTTTCAGTAGGTATTCTTTGCATGGCAGTTGTTCACACAGTGTGTGTCTTCTGAGATGTTTTTGTTGGCTTTTCTGAGAGCCCTCTCTTTTGAGACTCCCATGATGAGTCTTTAGCACGAGTGATAGATTTCGTGACTGGATTCCTCTAAAGTCTCTCAGCTTCTGCGTTCAGATGGTGTGCCCTGGATACATTTTTCTTCTGGGGTTCTCCTGTCTCAGCAGTCAGTCTCCTGAAGTGGGGTTATTGTAAGATTGCTTTTAGTCTGCTAAAGTTTATAGTCTCTAATTCTGACATGAGAAAACTACATATTCTTGTTATAAAATGGAATATAATATTTAAGATAAATAAAATGTTGTGCAGGAAATATGTCCAGTATGATTTCTATGGATGTTTGAATAAGCCAGTAAAAAACATTTGCATGACTATATTAAAAAATGTTGGCCAGGCGCCGTGACTCATGCCTGAAATCCCAGCACTTTGGGAGGCCGAGGGGGGTGGATCACGAGGTCAGGAGTTCGAGATCAGCCTGACCAACATGGTGAAACCCCGTCTCTACAAAAAATACAGAAATTAGTCAGATGTCGTGGCATGTGTCTGTAATCCCAACTACTCAGGAGGCTAAGGCTGGAGAATTGCTTAAACCCAAGAGGCAAAAGTTGCAGTGAGCTGAGATTACACCACTGCACTCCAGCCTGGGAGACACAGTGAGACTTCATCTCAAAAAGAAAAAAAAAAAAAAAATTAACTCCAAGGAGTGAGATCACAAGTAGTCTTTCCTTTCTTTTTTTGATTTTCCATGTTTTTCAAGTTTTCTACCATGAGTATTGTTTGCTTTGGTGAAAAGAAAAGGAATGAATGTTTTCTCTTTGAAAAATA
>NW_012099543.1:1389368-1399685 GCF_000951045.1 Mandrillus leucophaeus | reverse complement strand
TACGTAAGGGTTCCCTTGTCTCCATATCTTGGTCAACATATGTTATTATTATTTTTTTACCTTTTAATAATAGCCTTTCTGATTGGTGTAAGATAGTATCTCATTGTGGTTTTAATTTGCATTTCTCTGATGACTACTGATAATGAGCATTTTTTTCATATGTTGGCCATGTGTATGTCATCTTTTGAGAAATGTCCGTTCGTGATACATTGTGTCTCTATTTTTGTTTCAATTTTTGTTTGATTTCTGCCTTATTTTTGTTGTTTACACAAAGGCCATTCAGGAGCAAGTTGTTTAGTTTCCATGTACTCATGTGATTTTGAGACTTTCTCTTGGTATTGATTTCTAACTTTATTCCACTGTGATCCAAGAAGATACTTCATATAATTTTGATTTATTTGAATTCATTGAGACGGACTTTGTGACCAACAATACTGTATCAGTAAATTTTCATACTGGTATAAAAAACTGCCTGAGACTGGATAATTTATAAAGGAAAAAGTTTTAATTGACAATTCAGCATGGCTGAGGAGGCCTCAGGAGACTTACAATCATGGCGGAAGGAGAAGGGAAAGCAAGGCACAAGGTGGCGGGAAGGAGAATGAACCCAAGAGGAACTACCAAACACTTATAAAACCGTCAGGTCTCATAAGAACTCACTTACTATCATGAGAACAGCATGGGGGAAACTGCCTCCATGATTCAATTACTTCCATCTGGTTTCTCCCTTGACATGTGGGGATTATGGGAATTATGGGGATTACAATTCAAGATGAGATTTTGGGTGGAAACACAGCCAAACCATATCACATGTGGTCAATTTTGAGAATGTTCAATGCACAGAAGAGAAAAATGTATATTCTGCAGCTGTCAGGTCAAATGTTGTATAGATATATGTTAGATTTGTTTGGTCAAGAGTCCAGTTTAAGTCAAGAGTTTCTTTGTTAGTTTTTTGCCTAAGTGATCTGTCTAATGTTATCAGTGGATTGTTGAAGTCCCCCACTATTATTGTATGACCACTGGTTTCCTTAAGTAGTATTTGTTTTATACATTTGAGTGCTACAGTATTCGGTATATATATGTTTAGGATAATCAAGTCTTCTTGTTGAATTAATTCCTTTATTATTAGATAATGCGCTTCCTTTGTCTTTTTTTAAAAAATTTGGTTGATTTACAGTGTGTTTTATTAAAGTCTGATAAAAGAATAGCAAGCCCTGCTCTTTTTTTGTTTTCCATTTGCACAATAGTTCTTTCTCTTCCACTTTACTTTAAGCCTGTGGATGTCATATTCTCGATTGCAGCAGATGGTTGAGTCATTTTTTCTTATCTAGTTTGACAATCTTTATTTTTTAAGAGGAACATTTGGGCCATTTACGTTCAAGATTAATATTGATATGTGAGGTTTTGTTCTTGTCATGGTGTTGCTTGCTAGTTGCTTTGTAGTCTTAATTGCGTAATTGCTTTATAGGATCTGTGAAACATGTACTTATGAGTGCTTTTATGATAGCAACTACCTTACTTTCATTTCCATGTTTAGAACTACTCTGAGAATTTCTTGTAGAATCAGTCTAGTGGTGAAGAATTCTCTTAGCATTTGCTTATCTGGGAATGACTATTTCTCCTTTACTTATGAAGGTTAGTTGGGTAAGATACAAAATTCTTAAATAGCATTTTTTTTTTTTCTTTAAGAAAGCTAAAAATATATCCCCAGTCTCTTCTGGCTTGTAAGTTTTCTGCAGAGAAGTCCAGTGTTAGTCTGATGGCTTAATCTTTGTAGATGATTTGACCCTTGTCTATAGCCCATTAAGAATTTTTACTTTAGTGTTGAACTTGGATAGTCTGATGACTATATGTTTTGGTTTATCTTGTATGGTATCTTGCAGTTGTTCTCTAAATGTCTCTTATCTGGGTATCTACATCTCTTGAAAGATTAGGGAAATTTTCTTGAATTATTCTCTCAAATATGTTTTCCAAGTTATTTATGTTTTATTCTTCTTCCTCAAGAATGCCTGTAAGTCATACATCTAGTCACGTAATATGATCCCATCTTTCTCAAAGGCTTTGTTCATTCAAAAAAGTCTTTTTAATTTACTTTTGTCTAACTGGGTTAATCTGGAAAACAAATCATCAATCTCCAAAGTTCTTTCTTCTGCTTGGTCTAATCTATTGTTAAAGCTTTCAATTGTATTTTGAAATTTCTTAGATGAATTTTTCAAGACCACAAGTTCTTTTTTTCTTAAATATACTAGTTTGTCTTTCATATACTGAATTGTTTTTCTTGTTTCTCTATGTTGATTTCCAATTTTCTTTTGGATCTCATTGAATTTCCCTGCAATTCATATTTTGAATTTATCTATTACTTTAGAATTTTCATTTTGGTTACTGTCTATTGCTAGGAGCTAGTCTGGTCCATTGGAGTGTCAAAACACTCTATCTTCTTGTACTGCTGAACTTTTTTTGTTAATTCCCTTTCATCTGAAGGAGATGTCACTTCTCATTTTTAAAATTTCTGTCATTTGAATGGGACTTAATTTTTTTTTATTCTTTTTTTCCCTTGAAGGTATGACTATAGTGTATGTTGTATATCATATTTTGGCTTTGTTTTTCCTGTCCTTTCAGGAGACCAAGGCTCTGTATGGGTTCCTTGGTTGTGGATAGCTTTTGTGTGATGGCTTTCTCCAATGCTGCTTGTTGTAGTGATGTATTGGACAGGTGAGCCAACACACTATCTTCTATGGGGCTGAGAGTGCGGACATTTCAGGAAGCCTGTCTCATACACTCCCACCCTTCTGAACAGCAAGCTTTTTATTTGGTGGTACAGTTCAGTCTTCTGTCCAGTAAGTGGAGATTAGAAGTAAGTACTGGCTTGCTCTCTGGTAGCTTCATAGTGAGTGAAGGCTCTGATCCTGACAGAGGGGGCAGGGGAGATTGTGTTGGGGTGTACTGAAGTCTTGGGAGTAGGGTGGCAGGGGCTGTGCACCAGCTCCTCATCCTGGGCAAGCAAGAATGCAATCTGCTTTCCTACCATGTCCTATTATAAGGCTTATGACCGTCAGTGCATACAGACATTGTCCTTTGGCTCCTGGCCCCAGCTAGGGATCATGTTCCTCTGGTGGCTCCCACCAATATGGGCTTGGGGAAGAGCAGAGCCTCTTTCCTCAGTCCAGAGCAGACAGCTCTGTGGCTCGTCTGCTCTCTGTTGCTGGGACATTGATACTCTGTGTAAAGAGGGAGCAATTGGCACCATCCTTCCTGGAAGCCTGTGAAATGCCAGCTCACTTTTAATGGGGGTACAGCCATGGTGAAAAACACTGGAAAGGCTGTCTCCAAGTGCAAATGTGCTGGCCCACAGTGATGACAGCCTCTGCTACATCTTCAACAGTGGGCAGGGGAAATGGGAGGTGACCACCTCACCACATCTGTTCACGGTTGCTGATGCCGCCCTCTTCGGTGGCCAGAGCTATGCCCATATTTCTTTTTTCCCAAGGGTAGCTTTGCTGGGATGTGCTCCCATATCCCCTAGAACTGGCCTGTGCTGAGGAGTAGCTTTCCAGGGAAACACAACTAGCTCCCCCAGGGACCCACCTGTCCCATATGATTGTCAAAGTCATAGCAAGTTATCTTTGTGGGGGATCTGTTGATGCAGCAACTTAAGGGATGAGGTTCCCCTGGCAGGGCAGTGGCCCACAACGAGTGTGCAACCAGTATGGTACCAACCATTTCAGTCTCGGCCTGTGCGGAGTACAGCTGCACCTATGTGAGCTGGCCACCTGGATCTCTGTCCCCAGGAACTTCCCAAATTGCCACCAACATAATTGCCTGGAGTCACCAGGGTAGAGGGGTTCCCCAACATTTTGGAGGTTATCAGATTGTTGTAGGGATAAGGTGAGTAGAGAAGCCCCTGCTATTATCCTTTTCATGGAGTTCTGAGTTGCTTGAGAGTCAATCTCTGCCAGATCTTTGCTGCTTTTCTGCAGCCCACCTTCTTCCCATGGGCTCTCTGACAGGTCCTGGCTCTCTTCTTTCAGCTCTTCATTTGGACCATGATCATTCACCTGTAACTTTGATCTTCCTTATAAAGGGAGTTGGTATCTGACATCCTAGTCAGCCATCTTAAAGCACACACACACACACACACACACACACACACACACACACTCAGTTTATAGTTTTTCAAATGATCCCTAAGAATGTGAATTGGACTCTAAAAGAAAAATCTTTATATCAAGGAGCTGCCTTTAGAAAATCAACTTACCACAATATTTCCAACTGAGAAATATAGGATGGTAATAGGTATCTGTGACTTTTCAGTATTTCAGTGTGTTGTATGGAATAACAAAGCACAATATGAGCCCTGATGCTGGATGGAGATTCAAAATGATTTTAGGATTCCATAGATATCAAGGTTCTCAGTGAACAATCAAGAAATCTAGGACCTATTATGTGGCATAACTAGGGCTTGGTAGCTTGAAATACGATTGCGGTGAAGGGGTTGTAAAGAAATACGCTGCTAATATTTAGGATGTAGTTTATAAACCTTTGGTCTTTGTGTATAATCTTTCCTTTTCAATATCCACTCTTAGCAGAAGGAAGGAAAGAAAATGTAGTATAAACAAGAGGTAAATTTATTAATTTTGAGATTAATCACCCTTTAAGAAGTTACTGATACTGTGTATTTTATTATTATCAATATTTTAATATTATTGCTGTATTATTATTTCTATTTATTTTATTTATATTAAAATTGCTTGAATTTATACTTTAGAACTTGTTTTCTGCTAAGGAAGTTCTAATACCTTATAAGATTAAACACTAGCCCTGTGATGTTAAAACAAAAAGGTGGATCAGAGATTGTTTTAAAAGGGTGCTTAACCTATGGTTAAGATCACTGAAATCCCTGAAAGTTTATGTTCAGCTTTTTGTGTATGTGCTGGCTAATCTTGGCAGCGGCTTAATAACATTGATTATGTCCTCAAAGGAGTAGTAAGCCCAGAAATGTTAGGGACCTTATTTCGTAAATAGAAGAAAGATCACTGTACCAGCAACCCAGAAAGATTTGTGACATTCACTGAGTATTGAATTTAACTCTCAAAATCCTGGAAGCCAAAGTAAAACAACAACAACAACAAAGAAACACACCAAAAAAGCTATGTATAATTCTTGTACAACAAAGAAGTACAATTTCATTTGCAGAGATAGACTTTTTCCTAGTACTAAGCTTACAGAGAAATCAATCCTATGGCTGGGTCTTCAAGAAATATAACATCACTTAATATCCAAATATCTTTGACAGCATGATTGTAAAAGATATGAACACTTTAAGTTGATATTTCTAGTGAAAAAGAATGAAAGAAAAGCTGAAGACATAACTTTATGTCTTAACTGCAAAAGCACAACTCTGGGGGAGGCAAGATAATACAGACCAGATGTAATAATATAGGAATCTAGCTTAGGCTTTGAGAAATGGAAGTTTAACATATCTGTTAGTTGGGTTCTCTCAAATATCAAAGAGAGCATGTGGTGAATGTCAATCATTGCATTGTTGAATTCTTCTTTCCTGGCCTGCAATAAAATTGGTTAAAGGTATACCATTTATTAATTTATACTAAAAGCTACGTACTAACATGACAACAGTGGTTTCTGTTACGATGAAGAAACTGTCCAAAATCTGCCTACGTGCGGATAACACATGTGCCCAATACAGAGCCAACGTTTTCTCAAAAATGAATATTGTTGTATTCAAACAGTTAGACACTTACTACAGATGTTAGAATTTAAGTTCACTAAATTTTTATATTTACTATGCTGCCTTAAATTAATACAAACTCATCATTACGAGCCTATCAGATATTTACTTTTCACAGAACAAATTATTGATGGGCTCCTCAGTATACCTTTAGTGATTTTTTACTCACTTAGACAATGGCAAATATTTTAAAAGGTAATATAGTCTTAGCAATTTTTTTTTTTTTTGTGACAGTGATTAGTTTATCAGGGCTACATTTGTTTTTAGTAAGAAATATTTTTCAGCATAAACAAAATTCTAACCTTTGATTCTTCTTCTCAGAATCAGGTTTGTATCCAGTTAATCTAATAACCATGTCAACTATTATATTTATATACATATTTAATATCTACTTCATTCCAAAAGGATTTGAGAGAGTTTACAGAAGGTCCTCCAGTTATACTATTAAAAGGTGGTGGGAGAACAGAAGACTTCCGAAAGCCATTAGCATGAAAAAAATATATCTTGATTTTTGTCTTTTCAAAAGTTCTTGTGTTTTGTTAATTAAGATATTATATTAAATCAATTATATATATATATATAACTGTATTCAACCCAAATAACAGTTTAAATGAATATATACACACATGTACAAATAAACATATCTATGCAGAGAGATATTTAGTATTCATTTGCATGATCATTGTGAGAACATGCCATGTTATAATCCAGATCAAGGTTGTACCTCACTCTGAATGTCAAAGACAGAAATATACAGAAAAAGATAATTTAAAAAAATTATTATAAGGAGAATGCTGATAGTAATTATAGTGTTGTCACAATGTGACTGGATAAGATTTAATCAATTTTATACTCCCTTTTATGTCAATTAAAAAAAAATATTCAAATGTTCATAAACTCGTTAAATAATCTAGAATTGAATTGAAAAAAGTTATATGGACTTCAAAA
This sequence comes from Mandrillus leucophaeus, assembly GCF_000951045.1. Classification (NCBI taxonomy): domain Eukaryota; kingdom Metazoa; phylum Chordata; class Mammalia; order Primates; family Cercopithecidae; genus Mandrillus; species Mandrillus leucophaeus. The sequence continues at coordinate 1,392,991 of NW_012099543.1, read as the reverse complement.
AAATATTTCCAAATGTATATACTACTTATCATATGATATATGAACCACAGAGTGTTGAGAAATTAGAAAGATATTTATCCCATAACATGCAAACCTAAATATTAATATATGAGAATGTTTAAATGTTGTATAGAGGCGATATAACAAAAATCAAAATATATAACAAAAGATTTCTTCTCAAACATTCATAAAAGTGCAAACTAAATAGTATTTTCTGTCTTGATCTGAAATACTACTTTCTGATGAAATACTATATCCTGTTGACTCCTAGTAGCTGTAGGTGGTGTTTAGAAAACAGTATTTGCATCTCTCAGCTGGCAGCCATGAAAATGTGCAGAAGTTCCAAGTACTGCTCTGTGTTCTTAATGACTTCCTTACCCACTGGTTACCATGGCATCAGAACCTTGATGTGCATATGTGCTTAGTCTCACAGATCACTGCGGTGGGATGAATGGTTCCTGCATGGACCCTGGCAGGGTGGAGGTTAAAATCCCATCCCAAGCAGCCATATGCCCCTGCTGATCCACTAACAAGAGTGAGTGGATCAGCGGGGACTCCATGGTAGAGCGCTGATGAGCCTAATTGGCAACAGATGCTTCATTCCCTGGAAGCAAAAGACAGAAACAAGTAAAAGAGAAGGAAATGAAGTCTTGAAAGTACACTGCATTCCAATTACACCTTCATGTTGGAAAAAAACTCAAGCAGTTACTATTGAGATACCAGATTGATAGTAAAATGATGTTACTCCCCTTCTTTATCTTTTGATCTTTCAGATAACTCTTTCAATACTTTAGTCACTAAATGAGATATATGGATTAGATAACTTCCAAGATTCCTTCAGATTTGATATTCCATGTGTTTGCTAGTAATTTCATTGATTCTTCTTGAAATTGACTAGATATTGAAAATTCGTATCTTAAACAATTTTTTTATTTGTTTGATTTGAATAAAGAGCACGCCTGTAATCCGAGCACTTTGGGAGACTGAGGCGGACGGATCATGAGGTCAGGAGATCGCGACCATCCTGGCTAAATGGTGAAATCCCGTCTCTACTAAAAGTACAAAAAATTAGCCGGCCGTGGTGGTGAGTGCCTGTAGTCCCAGCTACTTGGGAGGCTGAGGCAGGAGAATGGCTTGAACCTGGGAGGCGGAGCTTGCAGTCAGCCGAGATGGTGCCCCTGCACTCCAGCCTGGGCAACAGAGCGAGACTCCGTCTCAAATAAAAAAAAAAAAAGAAAAAAAGAATGGTATAATGGAAATGGAAACAGTCTGACCTCTGACTTTTGGAAACAGAAAGGCAAGGACTTGATCTGTAATTCTGTCAATTGCTATACATCTTGAGTAAGTCTCCTTACTTTTTTTCTCTTATAAAATTGACAAACAAATACATAACTTGCAAGGCAGTAGTGGGTAGTAGTGGGTAATTTTATTCTCAACATACTTACATAGCAGTATTTCCTTGAGCCTACTTGCAAATGTAATGGAAGTTTTAATATGTCAGAAAAACATATTTTCATGTTATACAAAGAACATTCTTTACTGAGAAGACTAAAAATATTTTAATTTACTTAATTATACCTCACCTCTGAGGATATTTGATGATATAGCCAGGCTTTCATTCCTGTGCTTTAATTTTGTTCTTTTAATTCACATTTAAATCCATATTTGACAGGCTTAAGTCTTATGACTGAAGTTTTTTTACACCTAATGATTTTCACATTTGACATACCTGATGATTGCAATCATTATCTCAATTATATGAAGTTTATGAGACATACTTTCTGTCACTAGAACAACATATTCTTTTCTGTTGTTGTTTTACATTCACTTACAAAATATTACAGCAAAATCTAAAAATGGTAAATCCTGAAATGTTTGTCTGCGAGCACAAAATTCTGAATTCTTTGTGCAACAAACAGAGGTGCAAATATAGCATCGGAAAGTTTGGATAGTATGAAAACTAAACATATTCTTCATCCTTTATGAGTCACTTTTTTCATGTCATTATTTTCAGTCTTAGTTTTCCATTTTCAAGTGAATTCGTAGCATTTTATGTTTTATTCATCTCCCAGGCTAAGACTTTACAGTTAGTGGAAAGTCTGAAGGGTCTTGCTATATACTTACTTGTTTAATGTTTGTTACAGGGTGTATCGAAATTGCTAAACTAGTTTTGTTAGGCTATTTTATGTGTAGATGACTAGATGAGCTTAAAAGTTTTATTAATTTTTTTTTGTTACACATTTTCAGTTTAGAAACGAACAAACAAATGAGAGACAATATAGAAAGCAAAGATCAAAAACCTGGAAACAGTCTCTATCAACGTGTTGGTGTGTAACTATCTACAGTTTTTTTCTGTATAACCATGGCAACCAAGTATGTGACTAAGCAATGTTGTCACCTTTATGAATGTGACAATGGCGACACAATATATTCATTGGAAACATATTATTTTTGAATCTTTTTGAAGAAGATATTAGTACAAAGAAATCAGTGATTTAAGATTAAGAACTTGTCTTTTACCTCCATTGATGCTATTCAATAATCTATATGATTTCTAGAGAAAATTACTGAGAAAAATAGTAATTTCTATATATCATAATGTCTCAAAAGCTTCAGACATAATAGATTTCCTTGTAGAAATTGATCCCAGTGTGAATTATCAAAATTCAGACCTATTTTAAAGCTTTAAAGGTAACATCAATTATTTTCTGTAGCTGTCAGCATGAAAAAATAATTAGCTTTATATGGGCAAAGATAAAGAGTCATGATCGTGTGAAATATTGAGGCAACAGAAGATCTCTTGAACAACAAATGTGTCTCAAAATTTCACATTTAAATCAGTTGATGTTAAATGAATCAGAGTCACAGATTCAGGGCTTTTCTCCCCCTTTTAAAAATATATATTTTAGTTGAAATCTTAGGAGTAGAAATATTTGTTGTTTTGTTAATACAAACCATAAATCAGTTTTGTGATATTTTATAAATACATAATTCTGTCATATCTAATAGGGCAGAATTTTTTAAAGGAGAGCTTTTAAGTTTGAAAAGGCAGCTGCTATGCATCTATTATGAATCTTTACTGCAAATTCATTATAGTGGATTATTATGAAATGAGGGGATGAAAGCAGCAATCTAACTGGGATGAAAGCAGCAATCTGGCTTGCTGAGAGGCTCCCTTCTCCTGTAATCATCCTATGGAATTTAAACCACAGAGGAGGGCTAATGTCACATGAAAGTGCCTACTTAAGTACTCATGAGTGATGGCATTGGGTGACTTCTAATGTTGGCTGCACCTCCATATTTCTATTTTTAAAGGGAAGTGTGAACTATGGCACCTAATATTTACCTTTGTAATGTCCCCTTCTCTTCTCCTTATCAACATGGTGAATATTTGTAGGAGTACAGAGAGTCCAATTTGCTATGACAATAGCTGGGAATAAGGCTTTAGATAATACTTAAAATTTAAGTAAGTGTAAATATATATGTGTGTGTATATATATATACACACACATATATATATGTTGTAAAATGTGGTTATTTTTAATTATGTGAAGTGAGCTATTATTTGAACCTCTTCACTCTTTCTTTAAAGCAGAATAATTGGTTACTTAACAGAAAAAAAA
>NW_012099543.1:1384216-1389318 GCF_000951045.1 Mandrillus leucophaeus | reverse complement strand
TTTGATGATATAGCCAGGCTTTCATTCCTGTGCTTTAATTTTGTTCTTTTAATTCACATTTAAATCCATATTTGACAGGCTTAAGTCTTATGACTGAAGTTTTTTTACACCTAATGATTTTCACATTTGACATACCTGATGATTGCAATCATTATCTCAATTATATGAAGTTTATGAGACATACTTTCTGTCACTAGAACAACATATTCTTTTCTGTTGTTGTTTTACATTCACTTACAAAATATTACAGCAAAATCTAAAAATGGTAAATCCTGAAATGTTTGTCTGCGAGCACAAAATTCTGAATTCTTTGTGCAACAAACAGAGGTGCAAATATAGCATCGGAAAGTTTGGATAGTATGAAAACTAAACATATTCTTCATCCTTTATGAGTCACTTTTTTCATATCATTATTTTCAGTCTTAGTTTTCCATTTTCAAGTGAATTCGTAGCATTTTATGTTTTATTCATCTCCCAGGCTAAGACTTTACAGTTAGTGGAAAGTCTGAAGGGTCTTGCTATATACTTACTTGTTTAATGTTTGTTACAGGGTGTATCGAAATTGCTAAACTAGTTTTGTTAGGCTATTTTATGTGTAGATGACTAGATGAGCTTAAAAGTTTTATTAATTTTTTTTTGTTACACATTTTCAGTTTAGAAACGAACAAACAAATGAGAGACAATATAGAAAGCAAAGATCAAAAACCTGGAAACAGTCTCTATCAACGTGTTGGTGTGTAACTATCTACAGTTTTTTTCTGTATAACCATGGCAACCAAGTATGTGACTAAGCAATGTTGTCACCTTTATGAATGTGACAATGGCGACACAATATATTCATTGGAAACATATTATTTTTGAATCTTTTTGAAGAAGATATTAGTACAAAGAAATCAGTGATTTAAGATTAAGAACTTGTCTTTTACCTCCATTGATGCTATTCAATAATCTATATGATTTCTAGAGAAAATTACTGAGAAAAATAGTAATTTCTATATATCATAATGTCTCAAAAGCTTCAGACATAATAGATTTCCTTGTAGAAATTGATCCCAGTGTGAATTATCAAAATTCAGACCTATTTTAAAGCTTTAAAGGTAACATCAATTATTTTCTGTAGCTGTCAGCATGAAAAAATAATTAGCTTTATATGGGCAAAGATAAAGAGTCATGATCGTGTGAAATATTGAGGCAACAGAAGATCTCTTGAACAACAAATGTGTCTCAAAATTTCACATTTAAATCAGTTGATGTTAAATGAATCAGAGTCACAGATTCAGGGCTTTTCTCCCCCTTTTAAAAATATATATTTTAGTTGAAATCTTAGGAGTAGAAATATTTGTTGTTTTGTTAATACAAACCATAAATCAGTTTTGTGATATTTTATAAATACATAATTCTGTCATATCTAATAGGGCAGAATTTTTTAAAGGAGAGCTTTTAAGTTTGAAAAGGCAGCTGCTATGCATCTATTATGAATCTTTACTGCAAATTCATTATAGTGGATTATTATGAAATGAGGGGATGAAAGCAGCAATCTAACTGGGATGAAAGCAGCAATCTGGCTTGCTGAGAGGCTCCCTTCTCCTGTAATCATCCTATGGAATTTAAACCACAGAGGAGGGCTAATGTCACATGAAAGTGCCTACTTAAGTACTCATGAGTGATGGCATTGGGTGACTTCTAATGTTGGCTGCACCTCCATATTTCTATTTTTAAAGGGAAGTGTGAACTATGGCACCTAATATTTACCTTTGTAATGTCCCCTTCTCTTCTCCTTATCAATATGGTGAATATTTGTAGGAGTACAGAGAGTCCAATTTGCTATGACAATAGCTGGGAATAAGGTTTTAGATAATACTTAAAATTTAAGTAAGTGTAAATATATATGTGTGTGTGTATATATATACACACACATATATATATGTTGTAAAATGTGGTTATTTTTAATTATGTGAAGTGAGCTATTATTTGAACCTCTTCACTCTTTCTTTAAAGCAGAATAATTGGTTACTTAACAGAAAAAAAAATTATGTACATGCATTTTTAAACCTGAGGACACCCACACATTTTAAATAGTTTTAAATTTCTCCATTTCAAATAATTTTGGATGAAGGGTTTTTAAAAACAACATAAACTTTTTAAAAACATGAGTTCTCATTTTTCAGTCAGATTTACATCTTTCTATTAAAATGTATTATAGAGTCTGTAAATGGGAAAGTTTATATTGTCTAATCACATATCAACAGAAACATTTCTTTTATGAAAGTGTAGTAGTGTAGGACAGGTTTAAAACACCAGTTCTGGATTATTGACTTCAGTGTAGAAAAAGAATATATAATACAAAACATTGCAATATTTTCTGTGATCTTTTTAAAGTTTCGAAATCATATTTCTTTCTTTTCGGATTTCTTCGATATAATTATCATCCCTATACACCACAGTAGTTCAGTCTCTTAATAAAATCACATTGAAGATTCAGCTCATAACAAATTTTTTAAAAAGTGTGTTCACTTTATTTGCATCTTTAGAAAAATTTTATGAAATCCTTTTTTTCCTTGTCTTGTAGGTGAGTCGGATATAATCTCCCTCTGGCATTTTAGACTCCAGATTTTTTGTAATCGCCTTTGGATTTACTCAGTCATTTGAGTTTGAGGTCTTCTGAGGTCTACATTTGAATCCTATTCCAATGTCATGTAACTTTAACTCCTGAATGCATTTTCAAGGGGCTAGAGTTTGCACATACAAGAATAGGGTAGGGAAAAATAGGAAATGAACTCTGTATCCCTAGAAATAATCAGGTTGGTTGAACGGTTACAATTTACACTAGATTGTCTTCAAGATAGAGTATCTATAAGGGAAACTCTGGGTTGACTATACTTAGCTCTGTGTTGGTATAATCATTAATAGTGGTGATGTAGATTTCAGCATGGGGGATAAATCCCAATTGAGGGAGGGTAAGTAATAATATTACTTTCTCTTCTTCTATTTCAGACTAACAAATATAGAATTAAATGATAAGACAGAAAACAGTTTGATGACTGGAACACTTAGTGACATCATTTAATAGCCTGTGGCATAGAAGCTATTACAGTAATAATTTCTCTCCAGTGAGGAAGACTACATAATGGCACTTGCCTGGAAGTCTTAATTTTCCAACCCAAAACTTCAGGATATTTTTCAAGCCCCCTACCATGACTCCGTATGCCACAGCAGACAAGATTTTGCAATCATTCCTGAAGAAAATAGATAATAAGTACAAATACATTTTCCAGTACTAAACTGAAGAGCATGCTGTCTTAAAATTTTATATTGTCTGTATGTGTACAGTGGAAAGTTAACATTGATGGCAGCCAGGTTATAAAAAGTTAGTTCATAAAAACCCTCTGCTTAAAATATAAACTGTAGGTCAGGTGTGATGGCTCATGCCTATAATCCCTTTTGGGAGGCCAAGGCAGGAGGTTTACTTGAGGTCAAGAGTTCAAGACCAGCCTGAGCAACAGAGCAAGATCCCAGCTCTAAAAGTATACATATACATATACATATGTGTGTGTGTATATATATATGTGTGTGTGTGTGTGTGTGTATACGTATATGTGTATACACAGGGAGAGCGAGAGAGGTTTCAAGCATAGATCTCTGAGAATTTGTTGTGATTTCTATTGTATTTCAGCAGTTGGTGGCGACATTTTTGACGTCCAAATATAAAAAGTTTTTTTGCCATTTTCTCCATGATTGAAGGGATACTGATTTTTATTCAAGAAGTTTTCTCCTCAAGTAATTTCAAGAATCTTGAATGTCTGCCGTTTTGTTTTGATTGTTGTTCACTGATGCTGAGTGTAGATAATCATACTAGGAGTCTCTAACATTCCACAGAAGTGCTCCCTCAGCTAGAATGTTGTTTCCATCATCAAGACTACCAATTGCCACCCATATTTATATATTGTACATACGTGTACATCTTGAAAGAAACCATTCCCAGTGCCAGTGGAACCAGACACCCACTGTTGTGTTTCAGTCATGTATATTTATGTTGTCACAGATAAGAAGTGGGAAGGAGAACTTGCCTTTTTCATTACTCTTCCGTGGGGACTTGCACAGTAAGATTACTTGAGCTTCGGAATGCCAATAGTCAATGGTGAATTTTTCTGTCACTTTCACAGTTAGTCAAGTGTGCACTCTGCAATATCAATGTTACACAAGGCATAACATTTCTTCCCTTATGAGGCAAAACCCAAGTAGTAGTGGAATATAGTTCTGTTGCATCTCTACAGAGCTGGTGCTGGCGGAGCTTAAAATCAGCCATCTGTCACTGATACTAGATGCCACCTATGGATATGGAGGCTTGACTTGCTCATAGTTGCTTTAATGAAGGGAGGGAGAGGCTTTAGCTTCATAAGTGCTCTAAGTGTTGTAAGTGTGATGCACCTCTTTCAATATCCATGAGCTACTACTGTTACCCAAAGGTGGGTTTTATGCTGAAGCAGAACTACCACGGATGGCTAATCTCAGTCTTTGTCACTCAATCATGTTCTGAGTCCTTGTCATAGTATCTTTCCCTATGATGAGTTTTTGCTAAATATAAAATTCGATTTTTCCTCTGTTAGGTTATCCCCGTCTATTAAAAATATTTGTATAGAACTGGACATCATTGTAAAAAGTCTTTTGTCCTCATCTTCTCTGTCCACTCCTTCAGGGAGACTTCTAGTCCTTATTAGAGTAAGTTGGTTCATTCATTCAACAAATATGTATTCATTTTTCACAATACACCAGGCAACGACATAGGCATAATGTTCAAAAAAGAGAGAGATGTAAACATTTGTAAAATCAGTTATCTTTTCCTCCACAGTGATTATAGAATAAATAATTAAATATTCAAGAAATAACACACCAGATAGTAACAAGAAAAATAAAAATAAGTGCTAAAGAGAAAAATAAAATAAGGAAATGGTATTAAGTTTTGTCAAGAGTGAGAATGGTTTTAAATTTGACATAGAGTAAGTAGGGATTACCTGCAATGAAGGACAAATTTGAGCCAATAGATGATGAAACTGAGGAAGTGAGCCAAGGTTCATGGGAGGGGATCAGTGCAGGAAGATTGT
>NW_012099543.1:1376986-1383295 GCF_000951045.1 Mandrillus leucophaeus | reverse complement strand
ATCCAAAGGTTTTTTTTTTTTTTTTTTTTTTTTTCTTCCGTTTATACCATATGTACATTGTATGTTAGCACCAGGCTCTGCTTACTGAAATTACTCATAGACCTAGGGTGAAAGAGCAGGCACCATCTTGAATGTTGTTTGTCATTGTGCTTAAGAGAAAATAAAATTCTGGAGGGATTAGAACCAGGAAATGTGACACATCTCATTTCTGCTTGTAACTCATTGCCCAAAAATAGTTGCATGCTCTACCCAACCACATGGTCCCCAGGAAGTGGGGAAGCCTAAAATGCGTTTATTAGATAGCACTAATGACCACAAAATAAAGCATATCAGATAAAAAACTCTCCGAGAAAGTGACATTTGAGCTGAGACGTGAAGAAAATAAGGGAGTGAGAGCAAGAGACAAAGCATTTCCAGCAAAACGAAGAGTAAGGAAGTTAAGGCTCATTCAGTTTCTTCAAAAAGTAGTGAAGACTTCTTCAAAGTAAAAAAAAAAAATGCAATTAATAAAATGTAAGAACATCAAGAGAAGCTACAGATAAACAGAAAACAATTGCAAAATTTTATGTGCTTAAAACTGCATATTCAAAATATACAAAGAGCACGTACGAGTTACTAACAAGAAGACAAACAACCCAGTTTTCAAAAAATGAGCAAAATATTTGAGACACTTTACCAATGGTAACTGAATACATAAAAAGATTTTAAACTTGAGTAATTATCAGAGAAACATAAATTAAACCACAATGAAATACCATATGCATTCACTAGAATAACTATAATTTAAACAACTGACAGTATCAAGTGTTGCATGAATGTGGAGAAACTGGACCTTCGTATATTGCTGGTGGGAATGTGAAATGGCATAGCTGCTTTGAAAAGCAGTTTGGCAGTTTCTTAAAAAGTTAAATACACATGTCACATAACTATTTAATAGCTAGGAACTTTACTGAACATGAAATAAAATCTACCAAAGAACAATGTAAATATATGTTCATACTAAGTCTTGGATATTAATGCTCATAGGAGTATTATTCAAAATAGCCAATAACAAGAGAAAATTCAAAGGTCAATAAAGTGGTGACTGGATACACAAATGTAGCATGCCTGTAACATGGAATGAATGACATATATGCTACGGCATAGACAGGCCTCAAAAACATTATATGAAATGAAAGAAGCCAGACACAAACAGCTTATTTGTATTGTATGATTCTGTTATATTCAATTACTGCAAAGGGAAAACTGGAGATGTAGAAAGCATATCAGCAGCCACTTGGAACTGTCAATGGGAGAAGAATTAACTGGAAAAGAGCACAAGATAAATTTTTTGAAACAAAGGAAGTGTTCTAAGACTAGACAGAGTTAATATTTGCAGAATAGTATAAATTTGCTAAAACAAACGTACACTTAAAGTGAATGGGCTGGGCATGATGGCTCATGCCCGTAATCCCAGCACATTGGGAGGTCAAAGTGGGAAGATCACTCGAGCCCAGGAGTTCAAGAGCAGCGTAAGCAATACAGTGAGACCTCATCTTAACAAAAAATCAGAAAATTAGCCAGGCATGGTGGCGTGCACCCATAGTCCCAGCTATTCAGGAGGATTTCTTGAGCCCTGGGGGTTGAGGGTGCAGTGAGCCATGTTGGCACCACTGCACTGCAGCCTGGGTGACGGAATGATGAGACCCTGTCTCAAAAAAAAAAAAAAAAAGAAAAGAAAAAAAAAGAATGAAATCTTATGGTATGTAATGTTTGCTTCAATAAAGCAGTTTAAAAAAAGAAACAGTAAGAAGGCCAGTGTGGCTCTTTTAGAATAAAGAAGGGGAAAGAGCCGTAGAAGGTGTAGTTAGAGGTATAGTCAGTGACTCTATTCTCAACATCAGTGAGGCCTTCATCAAGATCAAGTTTGGACTTCTTTTCAAGTTTGTGGGAAGTCAGAGGACTTTTTGGGGTATTAAAGGTACTGGAATTAATTTACGTATTTAAAGGATCCTCCATGTTGATTTGCTGCAGCAGGTAAGATTGAAGCAAGACAATAAATAAATAAAACTGCTTTTATAGCAGTTCAGAAAAGAAAATATGGGAAGTCGATCAAGAATGAGGAGTAAACGTGGTGAAAAGTGGTCTTCCCTGGAATGAGTTTGAAAGTAGAGGCTCCAAGGTGAGTTAATGGATGTGATTGGGCTACTAGACTTTTTGGCATTTTTATTAACAAGTAATGTGAATAAATAACATCCTTATCCCATTCCTATCCTTCTGCTCAACATTAAACACACTCTAAGTCAATACTTAAGTCTCAACCTTAAGGCTTAGGGTTAGGGAGTAATCACTAATGGGATGTGGATTATGGAAGTTTGATGTGTATACATTTTAATAACTAAAAAACAAAACAAAAAAACATTTGTTTGATGTTGATTTTTTAAAAAATATCAATAACTCTGCATCAAAATGGCCTTGCTACATTTTTTTTGTTCACCATTAAAATGATATATTTTATCGGAGACTGCAAAAAACTATCACAGGCTTTCATGATAACCATCCAAAACAATTGAATAGAATTAGGCTATACCTCAATTTTTATGATATATAATGTATAATTTGGGTTAACAGTTTAGTACTCAAATCAAACATAAATGATAAACATTTCTGAATGCAATTTCCTCTCTCAAATTTGAAGTATGATTTCCTATTACAATAATGCATTTTATTTTTTAAAAACAATTTCAGAGTAATTGTAGATAATTAAATATATTGGATTGTAATTTTGAAAATTACCTGTGTGAAGGGAATAGGTATAGCAATTTGTCTTTGCTTTTTATAGGTTGAACTTACAGAACTAAACATAAAATATTTAAGTTTTACTGGAACAAAGAATTTAGGAAGAAGCAAATTGTAAAACTGGCTTCAAGTATTTTCACATTAGAGTTTTGCAATTTCTCCTACCAAAAAATTAAAGTGATAGAAGTTTATATTACTACTAATTGTGATAAGACATTTCATTTTAAAAGTTTTTAAGAAGTTAAAATGATAAACTTGCCATCTGAATGGTCAATTGCTTTTTTTTTTTTTATATATTCTATATAGTGAATGCTGGGAGACACTTTTATGACTATTCAAGAGTCAGTCTCATTTTCTTTCTGGAATACAAACTCTTTTACCTGAAGCAAAATAATTGTCTCCATGTAATGCTTCTGATTGATTATTCTGATTTTCCTGTAATTGTTTTACTAATTTTGGAATCTCCCTAATAAGAATAGTTTTATAGAAAAACAGAACAAAACAAACAAAAAATAGTGCTATCTGGAGTAATGGGTAAACTCCAATATCTTAGCGGGAAAATGTAATAAAAGTTTAGTTTTAGCTTATTGAAATATTAGAGTGACGCTAGGGATTTTCTGAGAGACTCTCTTGTAACAGTTTTGTTATGTCAGCCACTTTTACTGTAACGATGCTGCCTTCACCACATGGCTTTCTTTTTGCTTGTCTCCATTAAGCCGATGAATGGTAAAGATTATGAAGGTCTTACATGAGAGGTTTGTCTGGGCCAGAGTGGAAAAAAGTATACTTCACTAGGACTTTCCTTTCTATGACTAGTCAGAGCTGACTCATATGGTCACAAATCATAATTGTGTTTTTTTTAAATTCTAAAATAAGAAGAAATTAGGTTATTGACTAGTCAACAGTCTCTGCCACTGTCAGGAAGCTATGTATTATTTTCAGCAATCTGGAGAAAGAATCCTCATTTAAAAATTACTTTGCTTGATATTTATGTAATGTCCAGATCAAGACGAGATTCTTTCATCTCATCATTTCTTTCTGGACTTAAAAAAAAAAACAAAAAACAAGGCCGGGCGTGGTGACTCATGCCTATAATCCCAGCACTTTTGAGAGGCTGAGGCAGGCAGATCACTAGGTTAGGAGCTCAAGACCAGCCTGACAAATATGGAGAAATCCCATCTCTACTAAAAATACAAAAATTAGCCAGGCATGGTGGTGGACACCTGTAATTCCAGCTATTCTGGAGGCTGAGGCAGGGGAATCACTTGAACCTGGGAGGCAGAGGTTGCAGTGAGCCAAGATCGTGTCACTGCACTCCAGTCTGGTCAACAGAGTGAGACTCCATCTCAAAAACAAACAAACAAAACAAAACAAAACAGTGTTACTGAGGAATAATTCACATATCATAAAATTCACCTTTTTATTACGTAAAATTCAGGGATATTTTTTTTCCACAAAGTTCCATAGACAGCACCACTCTCTTAATTTCAGAACATTTCATCATCCCCAAAGAGGCTTCTTACCTGTCAGCTGTCATTCTTCCTTTTCCTCTTCTTCCAGCCACTAGAAATCACCAATTTACTTTCTATCTCTATGGAATTGCCTATTCTGGACATTTCATATAAAATGAATCATACTGTATGTGGCATTTGATGCAAGGCTGCTTTCACTTAGCATAATGTTTTCAAGTTTGATTGTTGCTGTACTACGTATCAGTACTTCATTTCTTTTTATGGTTGAGTAATATTCTGTAATATAGATATGCCACTCAAGTGTTTGGGTGGAGATAAATTTTTAGTTTTCTTGGGTACATACCTAGAAGTGGAACTATTAGGTCATATAGTACACCCTTGTATAAGGTTTTCAGAAACCTTTAAACTATTTTCCAAAGCTGTTGCAACATTTTGCATACCTGGCACCAACCTATGAGGAGTCCAATTTCTCCATCTCCTCACCAAAGCTGACCATTCATCTTTATGATAGTCATTCCAGAGGGTACAAAGTAGTATCTTATTGTGATTTTCCTTTGCATTGCCCTAATGAGTCATGATGTTGAACATCTTTTCATAGGCTTATTAGCCATTTATGTATCTTATTTACAGAAGTATCTTTAAAATGTGTCCTTAGCACATTTTAAAAGTGGTTTATCTGTTTTTGTTATTGAATTGTAAGTTTTTAAAAATACATTCTGGATGAAAATCCTTTTTCAGATATATAATTTGCAGATATTTTCATCTATTCTGGTATTTATCTTTTCATTTTCTTGATACTATCTTTCAAAGGATGAAAGTTTTTAATTTTGATGAAGTCCAATTTATCTAAATTTCCTTATCTCATTGGATTTTTGTGTCACATCTAAGAAACCGTTGCCTAATCCAAGGTTGGGACAATACAATCCTTTGTTTTTATCTAAGAGTCTTATAGTTTTAGCTCTTACATTTAGATCTTGGATTCATTTTGAGTTAATTTTTATTTGTGGTCTGAGGTAAAGGTCCAACTTTATTTTCTTGCATGTGGATATCCAGTTTTCTGACCACCATTTATTCAAAAGATTATTCTTTCCCCATTGGATGGTCTTGGCACCTTGTTGAAAATAAACTTAACATAAATTTAAGCATTTATTTCTGGACTCTTAATTCTATTTTACTGATTAACATGTATCTACCTTTGTCAGTACCAAGCAGTTTTGTTTACTGTAGCTTTGCAGTTAAGTTGTGAAATCAGGACGTGTGATGTGAAATCAGGAAGTGTAAATACTTCAAATTTGTATTTTGTAAAGATGGTTTTGGGTATTTGAGGTTTCTTGCATTACCACATGAATTAGCCTATCGATTTCTGCAAAATATTAGCTGGGATTTTGATAGTAACAGTGTTGAATATGCACATCAATTCAGGAAGCACTATCATGTTAACAATGTTGTCTTTCTATACATGAACACAAGATGCCATTCCATTAATTTTGGTCTCTTTAGTTGCTTTCAGCAGTGGTTTCACAGATTTCAGTGTAGTTTTAAAATTCTTGTATTAAATTTACTCATGAGAATTTTATTCTTTTAGATACTGTTATAAATAAAACTATTTTGTTAATTTTATTTTGATTGTTTCTTGCTAGAATGTAGAAATACACTAGATATTTGCATGTTGGTCTCACATTCTTCAACCCTGCTCAACTCATTATTAGTTCTAATAGTTTGTGGTGTGTGTGTGCGTGTGTGTGTGTTCCTTAGAATTTTCTATATACAAGATTACATCATTTGCAAGTAGAGATCCTTTACTTCTTCCTTTACAGTACAGATGACTTTTTTCTTTTTATTGCACAATTTTTTTCTATTAGAACACCAATACAATGTTAAACAGAAGTGGTGAGAGCAGAAATCCTTGTCTTGATCTTAATTTTAGGGGAAAGTATTTAAGTTTTCTATAGATGGCTTATGTTGGTTTAGGGAAGTTCCCTTCTATTCCTAGATTGTTGTGTTAAAAAATGATTTCTGGTCAAGAGATTGAGACCATCCTGGCTAGCACGGTGAAACC
>NW_012099543.1:1363308-1376896 GCF_000951045.1 Mandrillus leucophaeus | reverse complement strand
GAGAATGGCGTGAACCCGGGAGGTGGAGCTTGCAGTGAGCCGAGATCGCGCCACTGCACTCCAGCCTGGGCGACAGAGCGAGACTCCGTCTCAAAACAAACAAACAAACAAACAAAAAACCGCCTGGAGGCCAAAGCAGGTGGATCACCTGAGGTCAGCAGTTGGAGACCAGCCTGGCCAACAAGGTAAAATCTCGTCTCTACTAAAAATACAAAAATTAGTCGAGTGTGGTTGCGGGTGCCTGTAATCTCAGCTACTCAGGAGACTGAGGCAGGAGAATTGCTGGAACCAGGGAGGCAGAGGTTGCAGTGAGCCGAGATCCTGCCGTTGCACTCCAGCCCAGGTGATAACGGCAAGACTACGTCTCAAAACAAACAAACAAACAAAAAATAAACCACACAAAAAAACAACCAAAACAGAAAACCACATTTCTGACCTTTTATTTTATATATTTTGATTAAGACTTAAAAAATGTTCTGTGAGAGTTTGTTGAGGTCTAAAAGTATATTAAACTTGTGGTTCCCTTTGTAAAAAAAAAATATACATTTTAATGTATAGTAATATGCTGTGAGAATGAGTTAATATTCCTGTGGCAATGCTTACTTTCCCAGTTATTCTGCAAACTTGTGTGCTTAATTCACAATGTCACAACATGCTAAGTGCTCTGCTTTTAAATAAATCTATCATGGTAGTTAAGAATTATTAACTAATGATTATCCAAAACACCTGCATGAGGTGTAAAAGGTATAATTTAGCCTTTAATTCTAGAAAGAAAAAGCATTAAACTTTGTTTTTAAACAATAAAAAAGCGTAAGAGGTAAGATCCAAATGCAAATAAGACGCTTAGTTGATATCACATTCAAATTTTAAAGTACTGGCTTAAAAAAAGAGAGAGATCCCACTGCCATATGCTCTGAATATCAATAGAAAATAGTTTTTCATCACCTGTTAATATATGGTTATAGATTTCTTCCTTGTGAACACTGCACATATGCCGTTACATTGAATAGCTTTGGAGTATCAGTTGATGTATGTTTATACCTTTCGGTGTGTTATATCAATAAAATATTTAATAATTTAATAAATACTATTTATAACATGTCTTCCTGCTTTATGAATCCACAATATTAAAGTATTTCAACAATATCATTACTACGTTTTTACATAGTGTGGATGCTGAACTATGATTACCAAGAAGGGTGAAGACATTAAATGCGTCATGAGATTTTTTATTAAAAGTTATGTACTATAAAACATGTGCAATATATTAGGTAAACAGATTGCAAATTAGCTTATTTAGTATCATTTTATTAAATTATGCATACAAAAAATAACAAAAAAAATTCCTTGTAAACCTAATTGCCTTGATTTCATCTCTCAGTTTAAGATACAAGAATTCATTATTCAGAGCTTATTGTATTGCATGTGACAAAACCTAAATATTTCTATCTCAAAGAAATAGATGAAATGAGTTTGTTGGTTCACATATTTGGGAAATTTGAGCCTTGATGTTGGCTTTGACGCCACTGTAGTGAGGAGTTCATAGAATAACCAGAATTTATCTTTCAATAAATGAAAATCTTTTTGAAAACTTTTATGAGGCTTGTTTCCCTTTCTGCTGATGTCACTCTTAGGCAGACCCTCGTCCAGTGTTAGCAGTAGCAGCTACAGTGCTTCAAGACACATATTCTTTTTAGCTATTGATCTTGGCAGGAAAAAAAAGAGAGATTTTTCCTCCTTGCCTCAGTCTGGGTTATCTATCAATCTCTTAACCAATGGACATAACCGATGGATTAGAGAAATTTTGTTGATGAGGCATAAGACCCATCTTCATGGTTTCTGGAAAATATATTGTCTTAAAGTCATGAAGGGGTAGTTCCCAAAAAGATGTCTAAGGTAGAAAAAAATGAAATTAACAACCACATAACCATTGTTCTGTGGAAGAAAAGCAATCAATACAATATTTGGTGGTGGTGGTGGTTGTGGTGGTGGTGGTGGTTGTTCAGAGCCTTCAGATTCTGAAAACGAAAAACGGGGTAATTCATATTAACATTCTTTCTGAGGTCATCTAGAAAATTGGATCAAATAATAAAGTATTATCAAGTCCTGCTTGCAGGTATGAGAGACTAAGACAATCCCAGATGATCTTCCTCTGAAGAATACAACTAACATCCAAGACGTAGTACAAAAAGCAACTACTAGAAAGTACTGGAAAGTGAAAAGTAGTAGTCATACTTTGGTGGAAAGTTTATATTGGCTTGAAAGAGAAGAAACAAAGAGAATTCCTGTTAGCAGACCTGTACAATAAGAAATTTCAAAGGAAGATCTTCAGAATGAAAAGAGATAAGACAATGAAAAATTAATTCCTCCAAAAAAATGAAGAACATTAAAAATGGTAAATGTCTGGGTCAGCACCAGATTCACGGGAATGGCAACAATAGTGTTGCACAGGACACTTCTGGCCTTTTTCTATCCACACTCAGAAAGAAGCTCTGTACTTGGGAGTTAATATCTGTGGTCATTGTCTGGAAGTTCTTAATAATTTTATCTTCAAATTTTTCTGTTGTGTGTGAAATCCTGGGGACTTTGAGTCTCAGCTCCCACTTCCCAACACTTCCTCGAGAACTCAAGATAGGTTCTCTGCTGCCTCATTGTAAATCGGCATCTGGCAATCACTGCTATCCTCTGCCCCAGGTAGGCCTGAGTGCTGACATAAGAAGGGTCAGGCTCAGGTGTTTGTGCCTTGCACACAGAAATGGGCAGGGTGCTGGGCATCTATGGGGATCTGCATTCACCTCATAAAATTCCTAACCCAGAGGGAGCTCATCATTAAGTAACAAATAAAAAATACCATGACAGGTTACAAGAGAAAAATTGTGGTAGAAAGGAACAGTTCGTCCTGCCTTTTGAATAACAAAGTCCTGAATTCTCATGTTTCCTTGGGCCCTGAATATTATGTAGCTAGCCCTCATCTGGGTAAATGCAAAGTCTACATATTTATTTTTGCTTTTTTATTTTAGTTTCTTTATAAAGCATATTGCTGTTACCAAATGATGATACTGTTTTGTGGAGTTTGTGACATGCAAAAAAGCATAAAATGAGAAATATCGGAAAAGATCCCATAGCTGTTCTCCTGCATATATGGGCATGTGAACAAAGGTATTCTCTAGTGTGGAATGCTCATTTACATAGATGAATTGAGACTGAGGCTATACAAATAAATTCCCATCCATACAACTTTTAAACTGGGAATAACTACAGTACTTGCAACAGAACAGTGGAGTGATAAAAATCCTTACAAAATTTCTTGCTGAGGGGTCAGAAAAGTGAAGTCAGGAACCATGAATGCCCACCCCCCCAAAATATGAGAATATCAGAAGAAAAAGAGCTAGAGAGTAGAATCCTTAAATCTGTCTATACACATCTCTGACTGTCCCCAAAATATGCATGTTCAGGACAAACTCAAAAAGACAAACTAAAGGAAAAAAAATATCAAAACAAAGCCCAGGCCTGTTGTACACTAAAGTATTAGTTCAATCTCAGCCAAGAAAATTATCTCCTAAAACAAAACAATGGAGTAAAGTAATATAATCCTGAATCTTCACAACTTAACATTGATAATGCTCAGCATAAAGTTCAAAATTATCTAACATAGAAATATTCAAGAAAATTTAACAACATTTCAAGAGGAAAGACAATCAGTTGAAACTGGCTCTAAGATGCACCAGATGTTTGAACCAGAAGACAAAATTTTAAAAAGGTTATTATAACTGTCATCAGTGAAGCACATGAAACAGGTAACAAAAAGGTAAAATGGTAGGCCTATACCCAACAATTTTAACAATGATAATAAATATTAATTGACTAAAGACTCAATTAAAAGACAGAGACTATATTTAAAAAAACAGACAAAAGCAACAAATAAAGGGGCAATTATGCTGGATCCATGAGATACATTTTAAGTAAAAAGACAAATAAGATGTAATTGAATGGATGGGAAAAAATACATCATGCAAAGGGTAATCTTATGAAAGCTTGAGGGAGTGAATAATATCAGATAAAATAGACTTCAAAAAACGTATTAGGGGACATGAGATATATTTTTAATGACAAAATTTCAATACAACAAGAAGACGTAACAATATAAATGTTTATATTTTGAATTACAAGTCCCCAAAATACATGGAACAAATTTTGATAGAATATACAGGAAGAAAGAAAAAATTCCACAGTCATGGTTGAAAGAACTTGAAAGAACTACTCAAGAAATTAGGAAAGACAAAGAAGGTCTAAACAATGCTATCCATCACATTGATTTATTTTTTTTTATATATATATATGTATACATACATATACATATTTTTATTTTTATATACCTATGTATATATGCATTATTATGCATATACATTATACATATATGTATACATATATAAATACATATACATATGCATACATACATATGTATACATATATGTATATGCATTTGTGTACCTTGCAACGATGGATTTCACATTCTCCTAAGTGCACATTTTATGTTGCCTAGGATAGAAAACATCCCTCAACTAGTCACAATAAATTTCAAAAGCTTGAAACCAGATAGAATGTTTGCACAATGGAATTTAATGAGAAACAATAATAGGAATATAATTAAAACACTTCTAATATTAAGAAACTAACAATATACTTCTAAGTAATTATGGAGTTAAAATAGAAATAATTTAGATTTATAAAGTAAAGAACTAGCAACAAGAAATTAGAATGTTGTAAAATGAATAATAATTAAAGTGGAGTATATCAAAATTTGTGGGATACAGATACAGCAGTCCTCTTACAGAGATGAATGTTTTAGAATGCCATAGTTAAAAAGAATAACAATCTCAAATCAATGATTTAATAGTCAACAGGTATAAGAAAAAATGCTCCACATCACTAATCATCAGAGAGATGAAAATTAAAACCACAATGAGACATCACCTCACCCCAGCTAAAATTATCAAACTTTTATCGAAAGAACAGGCAATAACAGATGCCGGTGAGGATGTGGAGAAAGGAGAATCCTTGCGTATACTGTCGGTGTTAAGGTAAATTATTACTCCCACTATGAAAAATGTATGAAGGTTTCACACAAAAACTAAAAATAGAACTACCAAATGCCCATCAGTGGATAAATGGAAAAAAATGTGGTATATATACACAAAGAAAAATTACTCAACCATAAAATGGAATTCTGTTATTTGCAGCTACATGGATAGAACAGGAGGCCATTATGTTAAGTGAAATAAGCCAAGCACAGAGAGACAAATACTACATGTTCTCACTCCTTTGTGGGAGCTAAAAAAGTGGATCTCATGAAGACAGACAGTAGAATGGTGTTTAGCAGAGGCTAGGGGAAAGGAAGGGATGAAGGGAAAAAAAGAATATAAATGTATTTATTATCACTGAACTATATACTTAAAATGGCAAAGACGGTAAATTGTTTACATGTATATTTTACCTCAATCAATTCATAAAATGTAAAAATCTTTAAAATAAAACAACAACAAAAAAATGAAACTCAAAGCAAACAAATGAAAGTAAATAAATAAAGAAAAAAGCAGGAACCATGAAATAGAAAACAGATAACAATAGGGAAAAATCAATAAAACCACAATCTAGTTCTTAAAAAAAAAAAAAAAAAAGAAAAAGAAAATTGATAAAGCTCGCCAAATTGATTGAGTAAAAGAGGGAGATGAAAATCACAAGTATTAAGAAAGAGGGGGCCTCACTACAAGTTCTTCAGACTTTAACATGATAAAGGAATATTATGAACAACTTTATACCAAAAGCTTTGAAAGTCTATGTGAAATGAATAAATCTCTGGTAGGGTACAAATTAAGAAATCCAGCCTGCAACTATATAGAAAGCTTGAACACACTAAGTAAATGAAGTAAATTTAGCTTGTAAGTACAAGCCTTTCCCCAAAGAAAATTCCAGGCAATGATGGTTTTAATGATGAATTAAATCAAACACTTAAAGGAGCAATAATACCAAATTTAAACAACTTCTTTAATAAAATAGAGTAGGAGAGAACACTTCTTAACTAACTTTATGAAGTCAGCCTTAACTGAATTCCAAAATTAGACAAAGACCTTGCAGTTTGACTGGCAGCTCAGCAGCAGTACAATAGAATACCAGTTAGAATTCTAAACTTTTTAACACTAGTTCCTGGCTCCAGGATGGCACCTCTACAACTGCCCAAGACCTGGGGGAACTCACCACCCTGAAGGCGAGGACACAGGCCTGGCTGGCTTTGCTACTTGCTGATTGTAGAGTCCTAGGGCCTTGATTGAACATAGGCCATGGACAAGGAGTGGTTAGGACAGGTCTTGTGTGAGACCCAGTGCTGTGCTGGCTTCAGGAGTGACCACGCTCACTCCTGGTGGTGGTGGCCATAGGGGTGTATGTGTCATTTTACCACCAGCACCAGGTGGCTCAGAACAGAGAGAGTGACTCTGTTTTTTGTGGGGATAAAGTAAGGGAAGAGAGCAAGAGTCCCTGCCTGGTAATTCAGAGAATTATTGTGGACCTTGTCCAAGACCATCAAGGTGGTACTTCTTAGCGACTACAAGAACTACAGTGTTATTGAACTTAGAGTGTCCCTAAAGCAGATACAAGTTAGACCACAATAACCAAGTCCTTTTGAATATCTGGAAAGCCTTCTTAAGGACAGGAAAAATAATCCTAGACAGTGAAGACTACAATAAATACCTAACTCTTCAGTGCCCAGGCACAGGAAATTCTACAAGAATCAAGACCATCCAGGAAAACACATCTTTACCAAATGAAGTAAATAAGGCACCAAGTCCCCGTTCTGGAGAAACAGAGATATGTGACCTTTCAGATAGAGAATTCAAAATAGCTGTTTTGAGAAAACTCAAAGAAATTCAAGATAACACAGAGAAGGAATTCAGAATTCTATCAGATAAATTCAACAAAGAGATGGAAACAGTGTTTTAAAAATTCAGCAGAAATTCTGGAGCTGAAGAATGCAACTGGCATACTAGAGACTGTATCAGAGTCTTTTAAAAGCAAAACTATTCAATCAGAAGGAAGAATTAATGACCCTGAAGACAGGCTTTTGAAACTACACAGAGTAGACAAAAGAGAAAACCCCAAAAATACAGACAGGATACACAAAAAATAAAAAACAAGAAACTTGGTCATATCACCAGAGAAAATCACCTTTACTAAAAAGAAGAAAGGAAAAAAGGAAGGGGAAACTACAAAACACTGAGAAAATCAATAAAATGGCAGGAGTAAGTACTTACTTATCAATAATAACATTGAATGTAAGTGGACCAAACTCTCCAAGAAGAATGCACAGAGTGGCTGAATGGATAAAAGAAAAAAAACCCATTGATCTCTTGCCTACAAGAACATTCTTTACCTATAAAGAGACACATAGAATGAAAATACAGGCTTGGAAAAAGATATTACATTCAAAAAGGAACAAGAGTTGCTACACTTATATGAGACAAAATTGATTTCAAGGCAAAAACTAGTAGAAGAGACAAAGAACAACATTATATACTGATAAACAGGTTAGTTAGCAAGAGGATATAACAAGTTTAAATATATATACCTAACAGTGGAGCAAACAGATATATAAAGCAAATATTATTACAGCTAAAGTGAGAGGGAGAGACTCAAATACAATAATAGTTGCAGACATTAACACACTCCTTTCAGCATTGGACAGATCTTCCAGACAGAAAATCAACAAAGAAGCACCAGACTTAATCTGCACCATATACCAAATGGATCTAATAGATATTTAGAGAGTGTTTGATCCGACATCTGCAGAGCACACATTCTTTTCCTCAGTAAGTAGAACATTCTCAAGGATAGACCATATGTACATCAGGTCACAAAACAAGTCTTAAAATGTTCAAAAAATTGAAGTAATATGAAGCATCCTCTCTGACCACAATGGAATAATAGTAGAAATAAATAACAAGAGTAATTTTGGAAACTATACAAATACATGGAAATTAAACAATATGCTCCTCAATGACTAGTGAGTCAATGAAGAAATTAAAAATTAAATTGAAAAATTTCTTGAAACAAATGATAATGGAAACACAACACAGCATAATTTATGAGACACAGCAAAAGCAGCACTTAGAGGGAAGTTTATAGCCATCAGTGCCTACATGAAAGAAAGAAAGAAAGAAAGAAAGAAAGAAAGAAAGAAAGAAAGAAAGAAAGAAAGAAAGAAAGAAAGCAGACAGACTAAATAAACAACCTAACAAGTCATCTTTAAAAAGTAGAAAAGAAAGAGCAAACCAAACCCCAAATGAGTAAAAAAATAAATAAATAAAGATTAGAGTAGAATTAAATGAAGGAAAAACATAAAAGATTAATGAAACAAAAAGTTGGATTTTTTTGAAAAGTTGAACAACATTGACCAGCCCTTAGCCAGACTAAGAAAAAAAGAGAAAAGACTCAAATAAATAAAATCAAAAATGAAAAAGGAGACATTACAACTGATATTGCAGAAATTCAAAGGATCATTAGTAGCTACAGTGAACAATTATATGACCATAGGTTGGAAAATGTAGAAGAAATGGACAAATTCCTAGACACACACAACCTACCAAGAGTGAACCATGAAGAATCCTAAAACCTGAACAGACCTGTAACAGGTAACGAGATTGGAGTTATAATAAAAAGTCACCCAGTAAAGAAAAACCCAGGAGATGATGGTCTTACTTACTGTTGAATTCTACCAAACATTAAGAGAAGAACTAATACCAATCCTACTCAAATTGTTCTGAAAAATAAAAGAGGGCGAGGACTTCTGAACTCTTTCTTCAAGGCTAGTATTACACGAAACCAAAACTAGACAAAGACAATTAAAAAAAAAAAAAAAAAGAAAAGAAAACTATAGGCCAATATCTCTGGTCAACATTGATACAAAAACCCTCAACAAAATACTAGCAAAATGAATTCAACAATACATTTGAAAGATCATTCATCATGACAAAGTGGGATTTATCCCTGGGATGCAAGGATGTTACAACATATGCAGATCAATCAATGTGATACATCATATTGCAGAATGAAGGACAAAAATATCTGATTGTTTCAATTTATGCTGAAAAGATGTTTGATAAAATTTAATATCCCTTATGATAAAAATCCTGAAATAAATGGTTAGAGAAGAAACATACCTCAACATAATAAAAGTCATATATGACACATCCACAGTTAGTAACATACTGAATGGGAAAAACTGAAAGCTTTTCCTCTGAGATGTAGAACACAACAAGGACGTCCACTTTACCACTGTTATTCAACATAGTAGTCTAAGTCCCAGTTACAGCAATCAGACAAATGTAAAAAATAAAGCGTATCCAATTTGGTAAATAAGAAGTCAAACTATCCTTATTTGCAGATGACATGATATTATATTTTGAAAATCCTAAAGACTTCACCAAGAAATGATTAGAACTGATAAACAAAGTTGGCAAATTTGCAGGATACAAAATCAGCATACAAAAATCAGTAGCATTTCTATATTCCAACAGTGAACAATCTGAAAAAGAAATCAAGAAAGTACTTCCATTTACAATAGCTACAAATAAAATTAAATACCTAGAAAGTAACAACAAAAAAAGTGAAAGATCTCTATAACTATACAACACTGATGAAAGAAATTGAATTGAGCACCAAAAAAAATGGAAAGATATTCCAAGTTCATCAATTGGAAGAATTAATATTGATATAGTATCCATAATACGTTTCCTGAAGGGCTGCTGGAATTCACTTAGGCTCTGGAAGGGTAGACATCACATTGTCCTTCACTGTGGGATCCCCGTGTTAGCTGAGGGCAGCGCTAGGCAGGACGTAAGTCATTCCTGAGTAAGCTCTTAGAACAGTTGCTTGTTTTTGTTTTGTTTTTAACCTTTTAATCATGAAATTCATACAAAATTCACCATATATATATACATATATATACATATATACATATTCAATGCAATCTCTGTCAAAATACCAATGACATTCTTCACAGAAATGAAAAAAAAAAACCAAACAATTCTACAATTTATATGGAACCACAAAAACTGGAGAAATCACATTACTTGACTTCAAATTATACTACAAAGCTATAGTAACCAATACAGAATGGTACTGGCATAAAAACGGACACATAGACCAACGGAACAGAGTAGAGAACCCAGAAACAAATCCACACACCTACAGTAAACTCATTTTTGACAAAGGTCTCAGGAACATACACTGGAGAAAAGACAGCCTCTTCAATAAATGGTGCTGGGAAAACTGGATATCCATATGCAGAATAATGAAACTAGGACTCTGTCTCTCACCACATATAAAAATCAAATCAAACTGTATTAAAGACTTAAATATAAGACCTCAATCTATGAAACTGCTGGAAGAAAACATCAGGGAAACTCTCTAGGACATTGGTCTGGGCAAAAATTTCTTGAGAAATACTCTACAAGAACAGGCAAGCAAAGCAAATGTGGGCAAATGGGCTCACATCAAGTTAAAAAGCTTCTGCACAGCATCAGAAATAATCAGCAAAGTGAAGAGACAACCCGCAGAATGGGAGAAAACATTTGCAAATACCCATCTGACAAGTTATTAATAACCAAAACATATAAGGATCTTAAACAACTCTATAGGAAAAATATAATACTCTGATTTAAAAAGAGACAAAATATTTAAATATACATTTCTCAAAAAGAAGACATGTAAATAGCAAACAGGCATATATAAAGGTGCTCAACATCTTTGAGCATCCAAGAAATATAAACCAAAACTACAATAAAATATAATCTCGCTCCCAGTTAAAACAGCACATATCTAAAAGAAAGGCAATCACGAATGCTGATGAGGATCTGGAGAAGAGAGAACCCTCATACATTCTTGGTTGGAATGTAAATTTGTACAGCCACTATAGAAAACCATTGGGAGGTTCCTCAAAGAACTAAAAATAGAGCTACCATAGAATCCAGTGATCCCACTGCTGAGTGCATATGCAAAAGAAAGGAAATCAGTATACTGAAAACATATCTACACTCTCATGTTTGTTGCAGCACTGTTCACAATAGTTAAAAGTTTGGAAGCAAATTAATTGTCCATCAACAGATGAATGGATAAAGAAAATATGGTACTTATATATAGTGGAGTACTATTCAGCCATAAAAAAGAATGAGATCCCATCATTTGCAACAACATGGATAGAACTGGAGGTCATTTCGTTAAATGAAATAAGTCAAGCACAGAAAGACAAACATCACATGTTCTCACTTATTTGTAGGATCTAAAAATCCAAACAATTGAACTCATAGAGATAGAGAGTAGAAGGATGGTTACCAAAAACTGGAAAGAGTAGTGGAGGGAAGGGAGTGGGGATGATTAGTGAGTTCAAAAAATAGAAAGAATGAGTAAGAGCTAGTATGTGATAGCACAGAGCAGGACTATAATTAATAATAATGTAAGTGTACATTTAAAAATAAGTGTACATCTTAAAAACTAAGAGAGTATAATTGAATTGTTTGTAATACAAAGGATAAATGTTTAAGGGGGATAAATACTCCATGTTACACAATGTTATTACTATGCATTGCATGCCAGTATCAAAATATCTCATGTACCTTGTGTATATATACACCTACTGTGTACCTACAAGAAGTTAAAATAATCAAATTTAAAAAAGAAAACAAAACTAGACAAAGACAAAGCAGTACAAAATAACTACAAGTCAATGTTTTTCAAAGCATACATGCAAAAGCCTTTAGAAAAACATGTACAAATTGAATACAACAATATTAAGAGAGAAAAGTAATCATCACCAAGTGGAATTTATTCTAGAAATGTCGTGTTTGCTTTAGTATCTGAAAATCTATCAACATAATTCATCATATTAATGAAATAAAAAAGAAAATCATGATTACCTTAAAAGATGTAATAAAATGAAGAATTCAATACATTTTATTAAACAAACCATTGTAGGAAAAAAATGGAATTTTTCACAAAATTACGAGCATCTATAAAAAACTTACAGTTCACTTCAGTTGCAAAAGACTAAATCTTTCTATCTAAGGAAGCACACAAGAATGTCTACTCCTAACATTTTAACATTCTTCTGGTGGTCTTATGCAGTGTAAACAGAGGAAATAAAAGGTACACTGATTAGAAAAATTTCACGTAGGACACATCAAAGCTGATTACAATATATGTAAAGTGGAAAATAACTTAAAATACTTAAAACACTTTTGAAAAAGATAAACATATTTGGAGGAAATTTCACTATGTAATTTTATGATTTACTATAAATCATTAATCAAGACTAGACAGAAATATAGATTAATTAAACAGAACAGTGAGCCCAATTAAACATGACTTACATGGTCCATTGATTTTAGATGAAAGTACTATATTAAATTAATAGAGAAAGGGTGGTCTTCTTGACACATGGTGTTAGATAATTTTATATTCATATGCAAACTAATGAATTTCAATCCTTACTTCACATGATACAAGAATATTAGGTCACAGTCCCAAAGATAAGGCTTAAAATAAACTTCCTGGAGAAAACACAGGAAGAATATTCATACTATTGAGTCAGGCAAAGATAGAAGACACCCATAACTGCAAGAAAAGAAAGGAAAAGAAATACAGAATGGGTAGGGCAAATTGAAATGAATCTCAGTACATAAGTAATTATATGCCAGAGTGTGTTAGTGAGATGAAAATTTTAAGTACTAGAAAGGTAAAAAAGTTGTGAATATTTAGACTATATGATTGTATAGATAAGAAATTAAAGGGATGTTTGAATACATACTTGTAATTAATAACAATTTTACAAGTCTGTTGGATACACAAGCAATGTATAAAAATCAACTATATTTCTGTAAGAGCAACAAGCAGAAAATGAAATGCAAAGATGTTATCCAACAGCATAAAATATGACAAATCTATAATTCTAACTAAAAATCTTCAAGGTGTTATAGGAAAACTGAATATGTTGCTACAACATTGTAGAGAGTAATTATGTGAAAATCTAATGAAACAGAGAGATATACTATACATATTTGAATAACCAATGCTATAAAGAAGTCATTTATTCTCAACTTGATAAGCAACCCTATCTATATTGTGTATGAATGGGCATTTGAGTTGGTGTGTATGTCTATAGAACTACATAAGCTAGTGTCAAAATTTACATAAAAATTCCAAGAATAAGGAAAACATCCTAAAGAAAAACAACCAAAAGGAAGAACTTCCTCTTCTAGATTTCAAGACTTACTTTAAGGGTGCAATAATTTAGACAGTGTGGCTTGAGAATGTTCAAGAACAGACTAATAGTGGAACACATTACAATATTGACTTCATAAGCAGACCCACAAATTTTTAGACACTTGATATATGATAAAGAGGGAAAGGGTAGGCTTTTCAACACATAATCTGGGGGAAATTAGGATACTCATGTTTTAAAAGTGAAATGAAACATCTACCTCATGTCATACACAAAAGTGAATTTCAAATAGATTGAAGATTTGAATAACTTCTATTA
>NW_012099543.1:1360653-1363258 GCF_000951045.1 Mandrillus leucophaeus | reverse complement strand
ATGTACAAATTGAATACAACAATATTAAGAGAGAAAAGTAATCATCACCAAGTGGAATTTATTCTAGAAATGTCGTGTTTGCTTTAGTATCTGAAAATCTATCAACATAATTCATCATATTAATGAAATAAAAAAGAAAATCATGATTACCTTAAAAGATGTAATAAAATGAAGAATTCAATACATTTTATTAAACAAACCATTGTAGGAAAAAAATGGAATTTTTCACAAAATTACGAGCATCTATAAAAAACTTACAGTTCACTTCAGTTGCAAAAGACTAAATCTTTCTATCTAAGGAAGCACACAAGAATGTCTACTCCTAACATTTTAACATTCTTCTGGTGGTCTTATGCAGTGTAAACAGAGGAAATAAAAGGTACACTGATTAGAAAAATTTCACGTAGGACACATCAAAGCTGATTACAATATATGTAAAGTGGAAAATAACTTAAAATACTTAAAACACTTTTGAAAAAGATAAACATATTTGGAGGAAATTTCACTATGTAATTTTATGATTTACTATAAATCATTAATCAAGACTAGACAGAAATATAGATTAATTAAACAGAACAGTGAGCCCAATTAAACATGACTTACATGGTCCATTGATTTTAGATGAAAGTACTATATTAAATTAATAGAGAAAGGGTGGTCTTCTTGACACATGGTGTTAGATAATTTTATATTCATATGCAAACTAATGAATTTCAATCCTTACTTCACATGATACAAGAATATTAGGTCACAGTCCCAAAGATAAGGCTTAAAATAAACTTCCTGGAGAAAACACAGGAAGAATATTCATACTATTGAGTCAGGCAAAGATAGAAGACACCCATAACTGCAAGAAAAGAAAGGAAAAGAAATACAGAATGGGTAGGGCAAATTGAAATGAATCTCAGTACATAAGTAATTATATGCCAGAGTGTGTTAGTGAGATGAAAATTTTAAGTACTAGAAAGGTAAAAAAGTTGTGAATATTTAGACTATATGATTGTATAGATAAGAAATTAAAGGGATGTTTGAATACATACTTGTAATTAATAACAATTTTACAAGTCTGTTGGATACACAAGCAATGTATAAAAATCAACTATATTTCTGTAAGAGCAACAAGCAGAAAATGAAATGCAAAGATGTTATCCAACAGCATAAAATATGACAAATCTATAATTCTAACTAAAAATCTTCAAGGTGTTATAGGAAAACTGAATATGTTGCTACAACATTGTAGAGAGTAATTATGTGAAAATCTAATGAAACAGAGAGATATACTATACATATTTGAATAACCAATGCTATAAAGAAGTCATTTATTCTCAACTTGATAAGCAACCCTATCTATATTGTGTATGAATGGGCATTTGAGTTGGTGTGTATGTCTATAGAACTACATAAGCTAGTGTCAAAATTTACATAAAAATTCCAAGAATAAGGAAAACATCCTAAAGAAAAACAACCAAAAGGAAGAACTTCCTCTTCTAGATTTCAAGACTTACTTTAAGGGTGCAATAATTTAGACAGTGTGGCTTGAGAATGTTCAAGAACAGACTAATAGTGGAACACATTACAATATTGACTTCATAAGCAGACCCACAAATTTTTAGACACTTGATATATGATAAAGAGGGAAAGGGTAGGCTTTTCAACACATAATCTGGGGGAAATTAGGATACTCATGTTTTAAAAGTGAAATGAAACATCTACCTCATGTCATACACAAAAGTGAATTTCAAATAGATTGAAGATTTGAATAACTTCTATTAATGATGGAAAATGTTTTCATGAATTCAGGGTAAGTATTTCTTCAAAAGGTGACAAAACAGAATCAACAGTAAAGAAAATGATCAGCAAAGTTAGCTCTATTCAAACTTACTTTTGTAAAATGCTGCAGTGTGGGAGACAATATTTGAAACATGTACAGCTAATAAAAGATTCACATCAATAATATGTAAAGAATTTCTACAAATTATAAGAAAAATGTGAGACAATCTAATAAAGAAATAAACAAGAGACTTTAACAGGCACTTCATAAATGATAATTTCCAAATAGACTATAAGAAAAAGAATCCAACACAATAACTAATCAGGAAAGTGGAAATTAGAATCACAATAAAGTACTAGTAGGCACCCTCAATCAATGACCAATATTAACAAGATTGACAATACCAACATTGGGGGACAATGTCGAACTATGGCAACTCTCACACACTGTTGGTGGGAATGTAAAGTTTTGGAGTAGCTTTGGAAAATGGTTTAGTATCATATACTAGAAGTGCAGATTATTCATATTTATAATCCAGCAGTTTTCTTATATATAATAATTTAATTAGTGCAATAGAAACATGTACACTTGGGTAACCAGAGACACATGCAAGAATTTTCATAGCAGAATTTTTTTGTCAGCTGCAAACTGAAAACAATTCAAATGTTAATTATAAATGAAATGGTTACATAAATTCCATTATATTTATGGAATGGAATTCTGTACAGCAATGGAAATGAATGAACCACTACACACAGCATCATTGATTTGGCTCACAAACATAAAATTGAACAAAATATGCCAGATACACACAAAAATACGTGCTTTGTTCCG
>NW_012099543.1:1352056-1359392 GCF_000951045.1 Mandrillus leucophaeus | reverse complement strand
TTTTTTTACGCCACTGTTTTAAGCTTTGAACATTAACGATTATAAAATAAAAAAGAACATTATAATTCTGGAATCTGGAATTGTACTTAAATCAAGAAACATTTTTATCCCACATTATACTATTTGATAAGTTTAACTTGCATATTTTCTGCTATTTTGCCCAAAGGAAGTTTTTGCTCATGCTCAGTGCCGTTAATGAGCCTTGCCCACCAGGTTTAATTTACCTAATCTGAGGTGAGACAATGCTGAGCTAATTTTAGCCAGAGGCAGGCCTAAAGAAAGGTTAGGAAAAGACGGAGGTATGAAAGATACATCACATGAAAGAACATTGAAGAGCTTAACATCTGAGCAAGGACAGAATAAGTTATTGGAAGAATGATTTACAGCCAAAAATAAGGACTAGAATATATGGGAGCCAATGGTTGTGACATTAAATCTTTTAATATATAATATTTTTAGATGAGATGAGATTAGAAAATTTAGTGCATTACATTTTGAATCACAGACTCATTTGAGGAGATTTCATTCTCCTTTATTTCTGGATGGTTTAAAATTCATTTTTATCATACACATATCTCTGTCTTATGTTCCCGTACATTTTGGCATATGCTTAGTATGGCCTCTAAGAAAATCATTTTGATTTGAAAATCTTAACTCTATTTCCTACTTTTCTAATTTGAAGCCATAATTTAATGCCACTTTTTTATTATACTGCAGCATAAAAAAAATTAATTCTACAAAGACTGGAATGACTATGAAATTTGTAGGCAGAAAATGGGTTTCATTTTATATTAAGTTGCTACACAAGGAATCTGGTTTTCCTGTTACGTATTGATGAATTCTCGCGGACTAAATGCCCTTGCAATTTTCTTACAAGCGCAGAGGTCGATTTGCCTTTTGGTGAAACAAAACCCGGCAAATGGAATTCTGTTTAATTGAGTGATACACCCCACTGGATCTGCCATTAGAAATGGTGAAAAAGTTCACTTTAGAAAGCCAGTACTGTGGAGGAAGGGTGTACAGAGTTTCTTGTTTACTCTGAGTATGCTTAAAACCTGCAAAGAACAATTTGGTCCTTTTACCTTTCTAAGAAATGTGTAGTTTTCAAATTCCTGTAACTAAGAATGCTGGTCTAGATGGTAAGGCATTTCTGAGCCTTCCTTTATCTTTTCGTGACTGACTTTGGGAGCTGCCAAGGCAGACAATCCACTCTGTTTTCAACCCAAAAAGGGCAGAAAGGTGGAAACATGTTTTATAACGCTCTCAGCTCTTTTTAACTCGGAGCATGCTGACTTTCTGGCCTTGTGCCCATGCAAAGAGACAAATGAGATGAAGCCTGCTTTTATTCCTGTTCTCAATGCTCCCCCATCTAAGAATGCAAAAAAGTAAACTATCCTGTTGGAAAAAGGCCCTACTTCCTTCACCAGGTCAAAAGTTTAAAGGAAAGTAATTCAATGCAGTCCCTAAAGTTAGGGTTTGCCTAAGCATCATTTGGCAGTTATTTTTGTATTTATAATGAGAAAATAAAGAATTTGTGGAGGAGTTTGAAAAGTAGACATAAAGAAAGAGACTTTTGAAAGTGAGGTCTTGTTGTTTGCTTTCCTATATCAAACATTATATTATATAAAACAGAGTAAAAAGTT
This sequence comes from Mandrillus leucophaeus, assembly GCF_000951045.1. Classification (NCBI taxonomy): domain Eukaryota; kingdom Metazoa; phylum Chordata; class Mammalia; order Primates; family Cercopithecidae; genus Mandrillus; species Mandrillus leucophaeus. The sequence goes on along the minus strand of NW_012099543.1, from coordinate 1,357,749 downwards.
CACCTTATTTTTGTTTGAAATATTTAACATGGAACTCCTTGATATTTACTAGTCTCCAAAAAAAGATTTATGTCTCAATTAAAACAATTATAGGAAGTTAAACACATGGCAATGGGAGTGCTGTGAAGTATAGAATATCGAACTATATGTTCCAAACCTAGAATATATGAAAATATTTGTGAGAAGTTGTTATCCTTCAGGATCTCAAGAGTAATGATTTTAGGTTTCAATGAAGTCATCTCAGGAAAAAGGTATAATCAGGTAGGAATGATTAATTTATCAGTGCCTCTTCAATAGAACCGACTTACCTCTGAAGGTATTAATTCCCAGGAATTAATACCTTCCCAGGATTAATTGAATCTTACACATTGAAATTCAATGTACAAGTTAGACAAATACATTGTCTTTCACTGGCTTATTTCCATTTGAAAGACTTCTGAGGAGACTGGTTCTTTGATTCTGTTCGAAGGAATTTAAAAATTTTTATTAGGGCACATACTTTATACGATGATAGGCATAACAATATGGATCCCCAAAAGTGAAAAACAGCTCCAATATTATTCACCCCAAGTGACTGTCTCTTTGCATATTCTGAAGTAGAAAGACCTCTCACTCATTCAGCCTCTGCTGTGCCTGTGACTCCCAAATATGTACCTCCTGTCTCTTCTGGATTTTTTTTCCATCTGAATGTCAAGTATAATATAGCTAAACCTATCTTCCTTTTCCCCCAGCCTTCCTTTCTCTAAAACCACATTCCTCAAATAATGTAAGAATAGAGTGTCAGTTAACTTTTTCATCTGATGTGATGACCAACTGTTCTGTCAAGAGTTAGAAGAAATAAAGAATATTCCAAGATACTCAGTAGCTGTAGAGTAATGATTTTAGGTGTCAAAGAGGTTATGACAGGAAAAAGGTATAGTCAGGTAGGAATGTTTAATTTATCAGTGCCTCTTCCGTAGAACCGATTTACCACTGATGGCCTTGCCAGGATAATTAGGAAAAGGCAGTGTTGATCTTCATACTTAAGTATGTTTGGAATTCTATAATGATTTTATTTCACCAGGGGAAACAGATGTCACATTTTCAGAAACTTTGATCATGAAAACACATTTTTAAAAAGGTAATTCGTGAAAAGTTCATTGCATACTTTTAAAATACCACCTTTCAATGATTACAGTTTACCAGTTTGATATTTATAAATACAGCATGTATGTTAAAAATATTTATGTAATACTGCTAGTCAGTAAATTCAGCATAATGAAATTTTGACACTGTCAAAACTAAAGAAAATGAAAAAAATAAATTATTTAAAAAACTCACTTTCTTGCTTTTTTGTTGGGATAAAATTAAATTTAATTATGAAGATAAAGTTATTTTTCTCTATATATATTAGGTAGAATAGAGAAGTGAGCTTTGTCATTTTTGTTTCACATTTTTACTTGCTAAAATACTTATTCTAGATATGTAGAGATTATACAACATAATTCATTGGTCACTGGTTTTCCTATAATAGTTATTGCCCACTGAACTTACGATATAATTATTGACTCTACAGCCCAAAGCAAAAGTTAGAATGGAACCAAAATTCCACAGTTGATAGCAAGGATTATTTTGCCAAGTATAATCGTGTAATATCAGTAATAACAAGTTATTACTAAGTGAGAATTTTTTGGCTTGGAGTCACAAGAAATATAATGGCAATATAAAAATTTAATAATTTTTTTTAGTTCAAACACAACTAAGTATGTTCTGTATAAAAGGAATGGTCATTGTAACAATTTTTATAACTTCTCCATTTTATATTTTCAAATGTAAATATTTATCCTGAGTAGTGCTTTCTTAAGTTTTCTGTCCTATAGTTATTTATTTTAATATAAAGAAATAATCTGCTTTGATATAATTATTGCATTTTATTTACAACATCAATAAAGGTCTAGGTGAATTGAGACATTATGACATAATAGTTAAGAACATTAATTTGGAAATAGGCGAATAGAGTTTCAGTCCTAGTTGCATCACTTCTATGGGAATATATTGGGATGAGTTACCTGATCTCTGAAACCCACTTTTCTATCTGCAAATTTGGCTAATCATAATAATTGTTGATTGGTAACACTTCACAGAGATGTATATACTGCTGAGAATTATATCTGATGTATCAGACATAAATGTTTAAATGATAAAATTTAAAACAATTTGGATTTATCAGAAATAAAATCAAAGAACACAGAAAATGAACATTCACAGAGCTTTATCACAATTTTTACAACAATATATATGGCTCGGTTTTACTTTTAATGATGTACAGTTATAATTGCATTGCCAGTTATTTGATGTCCTTTACAATTTTTGTTTTCATCATGACCTTTTCAAAGCAATCTTTTGTTTTATATATTTGTAATGGAATAAAAATATCAAATAAACCTGGAACTTTACTTTGAAATTTGATAAACTTAATGATGAAAAATGAGGAACTGTGTTTCCATTCCCCAGATTAATCAACTACCAAAGATCAGAGTAGTCATCTTGGCTGTCACACTATCAAGAAACTGAAGCACTGAAGCAAAATTTTTAAATACCATCCAGTTTCAGCCAAGAGTTTTTGTTTAAGAAATGTGATGATAAATACTTTTTCACGTAATTTTAAAACAGTGACATTATTGCATGCATATATCTAATTACAAGAATGTGTTCAGAGCTTGTAGGTTAAAAAGTAAAGAAGTATCAAAGATTACGTATTATTCTGGCAGATGTTTGCATTTGCCAGCTAAAATGAAGGCTTCTGAATTTCTTTTGTTAATGGTAAAAATTAATTGAGTAATATCTACATGAGAGATGTTATTTGGAAATTAGTTTCTGAACTCCACAGTTTAAATTTTATAAATAAAATGATAGTGTTTTCGTATTCCAGCCCTCTTTCTCTTTCTCTCTCTTTCTAACACACACACATGCACTCAAACACAGTTGTTTGTGTAAGTAATTTGGTCATAAAAATGTTCTGCTAATAACAAATTTTGGAGGATGTCTTAAATGTTATTGCACACTTTATTGAATTATTTATTAATTCTTGGGTTACTTGCATACAGTTCAAATATTGTAAACTATCGTGGAGTTTCATCTGCTCTACTGTAAAGGCGGGTCAGCACTAAATTAAATGGTGCTACAATCTAATAATACTTTAGCCCAGTTTTTAGGATAATTGAACCAAAGCTTAACTCTAAACAACTTCAATGTTTCTTCACTAGTGGTGGCATACTTATTTTACTAACCTCTTTAATGCCACAATCAATAGTTTTGAAACTTTCACATTCCCCCAGCTTCAATATAATACAGGGCCTCTGCCTCCTTACTCTGTTCATTGCACTAGGTGCTTCTGAAATGAACACATTAGATAACAACAGACAAGGATCAGAGATTTAAACTTTTGCAGAAACTGGAAGCTTAGGCTATGCTCCTAATCCACTAGCTCAGTTACTCATCTAGAATTTTTAATTGAAGACACCCAAAAATAATTTCATAATTTAATATTTTTTCTAGACCTTTCTTCCACACATTAAAACAATATAGTCACGTGTAAATAGTCATTTACTATTGGGCAGATTTAGAAAGAATACTACAGGTAATATTCAAATATACCTCTTTGTTAATATTCAAATATCCTATAGTTAATATTCAAATGTACCTCTGGGAATACTAGAAAATTTGTTTGTGATCGTCATACATATTTTTTAAATCATACAAAATTTCCCTCACTTAAAAAGACTCATTTAAAAGAAAACTTATAGAAAAAAATTTTTAAAAATAATCTTGATTTTTTTTGAATCTCTATAATTTGGAATTAAAATATTTGGAAGTGACATGGCTTAGAAGTAATCTTTATTGTAGAACAGATATTAGATAAACACAAAATTCTTCTTGGTTATGTCTTATTTCAAGTGAAGTAAGTATGGAGTTACTGAAGGGAAATAAACACTAATAATGCCATAGCATGTCAGTTTCTATGTATTATGTGAGTTATTAGTGATAGTGGCAGGAGACAGACAGATTCCTAAGCAGACAGTGACAGGTCCCTGGTGAAACCTGACCTTCAAGCCAAAGGACAACCTGAAGCCTGAAAACTGAGCTGCTGGTTCTCAGTAAAGTCCTTGATCTGGAGTGAGAACATCCATGATGCCTTTTAGCCAATCAAATGCTGCTCTTTCCCAGCTCACCCATTGACCAATCAGCACACATTCCCCCATTCTAAGTCCATTGAACTCCTGGACTCAGCCACATGGGGGCCTACTGGCTTTTGGGTAGGGGTTACCCACTTTGGGTGCTCTCTGTGCTGAGAACTGTTCTGCATTCAGTACAACTCTTCTCCGCCTTCCTCATTCTCAGGTGGTCCAGGTAACTTCATTCTTCTTGGACCCAGGACAAGAACCTGGGATTCGCAGAACAATGGGAGTAAAAAGGGCTTTAACACATTCCTGGCTGGCTTGCCAAACTGTGGGTGGTGATATGCTCTCATTCGCTGGACTGTGGGAGGAAAGAATGGCAACCCTTCAGGTGGCCCAGCACTCAGGATTCCCTGAGCCAGAGCTGTTAACACTGTAACCCTCCCTCCCCGCACATGTGATGGGAAGCAGTGGGGGGACCTGCGCCAACCCAGGAGCCACAGGCCAGAGCGGGGCAGCGGGATCAAACAAGCTAGGATCTGCCTCCGTTCGCGGAAGTGTAAGGCGGGAATGTATGAGTTGTAATGCTTCCTGAGCAAAAGGCTGTAACACCCCTTGGGGCTCGACGGTTACTGGTGTCTCTGAGTTTTCGGGTGCCACCATGTTCCCCTCATCTAGATGCTAGTGCCCAAGGCAGAAGCTGCTTTTGATAAACCTGGCCCAGCCACAGCTGCGCACAGAGCCAGTGCTTGTGCTGGCGCCCGGAGCTGCCTGCCCCACCACAGCAACTGGGGTGCCTGGCTGTGCCTGTAGTTGGACCCTGCAACCCTTGCTGCTCTGCTCCTGGCTCGCCCTCGGCGCCCTCAGAGGGCACAAAATCTGGGCTGGTAGTGCAAGCCGAGTGCAGCCCGTAGGGCTGAATGGGCAGAGCAAGCCCAGCGAGTGGGAGGGAAGCTTGAGTAGAGGCCCTGCCAGCCACAAAGGTTTCCAACTGGTGAAGTGGCACCTAAAGGATCCTGTGTCACTAGTGTGTGTATGCTCTGTGTGTGTGTGTGTTGGGAAGAGAAAGAGAATGAGAGAATGAGAAAGTACAAGGTTAACAACATTTTTGTAACTTTTTTTCATTATTAATAGATTATTTTAAACTGAAGACTCATAAAAATTTATTTTAAACTATGGGTTATAACCTAATACTAATTTATTTTTTTTCCTAAGTTGTTCAAACTTTGAAAATAGGGAACTCTTTCAGCTGGTTTTTGTGCCTTTGACATGTTTTAGTTTTTCTCTTTTCCCTCCCTCCTCCCTCCCTTCCTTCCTTAGGTTACTTAGGGCAATACCTCTTCCCCATCCTCTTTTGTGAAGTTGTTTTATACATATGTAGTACAATTTGATCTTTCCTTCCTTTCTTCCTTCCTTCCTTCCTTTCTTCCTTCCTTCCTGTCTCCCTTCCTTCCTTCCTTCCTTTTCTTCCTTCTCTCTCCTTCCTTCCTTCCTTCCTTCCTTCCTCCCTCCCTTCCTTCCTTCCTTCCTTTTCTT
>NW_012099543.1:1347577-1351716 GCF_000951045.1 Mandrillus leucophaeus | reverse complement strand
TTTCCTGCTCTAATTCTAGAATTAACCATTTCTCCAAGGAAAACTGATTTCTTTCATTGGGCAATAGCATTAGAAACAAAGATCTGAGCACTTGGTGTGCTCATTGCTATGGGCTGTCATTACTTTTAGGCCCCTTTAGCTGAAAAAACAAGGAAATGTGTGTGTGTGTATTAACCTGTAGATATAGCCATATGTCTATACTATTTCTAGATAGAATTAACCATCTATATCTATTTTAAGCTAAACCTGAATTTATACTGATGTTTCCCAATTTCGATTTTTTTTTGTTTGTTTTTGAAATGGAGTCTTGTAATGTTGCCAAGGCTGGAGGGCAGTGGTGCTATATCAGTTCACTGCAGACTCTGCCTCCCAGGTTCAAGCGATTCTCCTGCCTCAACCTCCCAAGTAGCTGGAATTACAGGCTTCTGCCACCAGACTCGGCTAATATTTGTATTTTTAGTAGAGACAAGGTTTCACGATGTTAGCCAGTCTGGTCTCGAACTTCTGACCTCAGGTGATCTACTCACGTTGGCCTCTCAAAGTGCTGGGATTACAGGCATGAGCCACTGTGCCCAGCCCCACTTTCTTCATTACCACATGGACCATTCTAGCTTTTTTTCTTCTTTATCTGTAACCTCCTATTCCAACAGTAAAAAAACTTCCTACCTTTGGACATTTATTTACATAATTATTCAATTCCAGTATGCATATATACTTGTTTCAAATTGTTAAACTGCACTCCTCAGGGACACAACTTTATCTAATAGAATACAGTACTTACATACAGCTCCTTTCGCATTTAGTCTTACAGTCTACTCATTTCCAAAGTTACTTAGGGCAATACCTCTTCCCCATCCTCTTTTGTGAAATTGTTTTATACATATGTAGTACAATTTGATTCTTCTGTCACATTGTGTATTTCATCCTCTGAAGTCTCTCAATTTTCCAAATAATTTTTATAATTTGCATACATTAAATTTCACTCTGTGTTTTACAATTCTATGAGTTTTGATAAAAACATACTGTCATACATCTGGTATAGGAGGCAGGACTTGACTCCGAGGTGATGCTTGGACATCAGACCAAATTGAGGACTAGCTAAAACAGGGCTAGGGCAGAAGCAGCTTTCCATAAGACATGCCCACCTTGCTCTGCAGGAGAAGTCGCGGAGCTGTGACACCATGGGATCTGTAACGCTGCCTCTTCAATGAAGCTTTTTTCTTCCACCTCCAACTTGCCCTTGCATTCTTTTCTGGGCAAAGCCAAGAACCTTCTTGGGCTAAGCTCCTCTTTAGGACTTTCCTGCCTTGCTTTACATCTACAATTATATTACAAATTATCTATACTATCCTAAAGAATAATATCCTATTGAATATGCCCCATCCCCAGGTCCCAAAAAGTCACTGATTTGTTTACCATCTCTATAGTTTTACATATTCCAGAATGTCATAGAAGTGGAATTATAGTAGAGCCTTTCCGTCTGGCTTCTTTATCTCTGTTGGGTATAGTGTGTTTTGGTTTTTCTCTTTATTATTTTTGTTTCTACATTTGTTTTGCAATTCTTTTAAAAATATATCCATTAAGGTGGGGGTAGATAGCTCATTACTTTTTATCACTGTATAGTATCCCACTGTATAAATGTACCAGTTTGTTTATCCATTAGCTTGAACATCTTAATCGCTTCTAATTTTGAGGAATTATGAATAAAATTGCTATAAACATTTATATACAGGTTTTCGTGTGTCAAAGAGAGTAGATCTTAAGTGGACGTAAGTTTTTGAATCTTCTATATATTTTCATATGAATAAGAAGAATATAATTAATTGTTATAAGACAGTGAGATAAATATGCACTGTTGAAATGCCAATATTAGTAATATGTTATTATGCCATAAGTAGCTCACTTATGATTTCCAAAGTTGTCCCGTGTCTCTGTAGTATCTAATTTAAAATTTGCTAAGTTATATATGCTATCATGTTGCTTAAGGAAATAAATTTGCTTTGATCATTAATAGAAAAATATGTACATTTGTATAATTTGGTGTTTGACAATTATGTCAGGAACATGATTTGATGTTAAGAAATACTCTGGGGAGGATAATTGTACATTTTAATCAGAAGAAAGCTTTAATTTAATTTTCCTTTACCAAAGAGATGTTGAATATAGAATAATTAATTTAGAGTAGTTTTTACTGACAAGCCTCAGCTGTACCCAAACAGATAAGCTTCAATCACTTTTATCATTTAAACATGTCACCAAAAAAATGTGGTTTTCAATGTGGTATATAATATTACAAATGCTAAAATAAATAAAATATGATTCCCGCCTTACATAGTTAGGTGATGTCAAAGGCATGTCATCAGCTATTTGACAAGGTGACAAAGCATGTAATAAAAGTAGGTAATAGGACCATATAAGAAGACATTTACACTGGAAGAAACATTTAAATTGTGTTAATGTTATGTAGAAGTACTTTAGGTAGAGAAATAAAAATAGGTGTGAGTAGTGAGTGTCCAAGGCATTCCAGACAGAAGAAAACATATTTTGAGATGAATAATTTATTTGGAGATTAACCATTTATTCAATATAATTATAACTTAGTGTGGTGAGATTACAGGAAAATAGAATAAAAGGAGACAATGTAGGGCCTTATAGATTTTGTCAAGGAATATATTTTTACTTTATCTTAACAGCTATTGTAAAAAGTATACATGATACTTGTTTTTAAAACATGAAATGCTTAACCAATTAATTAGAATTCTGTGATATACTGTAAATAATTGATTTGACCATAATGGATCATATTCTCTTTTGGAAATCATGTGTTTGAGTCTTTGTCTTTATTTTTGTTTCACTTTTTTTTGGTAATGCTTTGTTTTGTCTGGCCTTTCTTTCTCTCATCTTATGTAATTCAATACCTCTCTTTTGTCTGTGCAAGCCATGTCCAAGTTAAGGTTTATACTGAAAGAACACTTTTTCTTGCTAGACGGACATTACATGAGTCCCTCTTTCAGGTACCAACATCTTTGTAAAGGATGTACTTTGTGTCTAGAGTTCAAAATCTGTATCAATTCGTGGATCTCATGCATGGAACTAACACATTGTTGCACTACCTGACAAGTCATCTGATTCTTCTCAGCTATTTTTGGATCAACTATCCTTGGTCATAGTATCTATCTTTGTTACTGTAGATTTAGATCTGTGAAACCACAATGACTTTCTTATTTTATATGGAAGAGAGAGTGGGAGGTGAAAAAGAACCAGCCACGAAATAAATGATTCACTACTATTTGTTGTCTCAGCAGACTGAAGTTCCCTTAGTTTATTCATACTCTTGGGTTGGCGTTTCCCAGGGGAAGGAGTGGCTGCTTCCTCACTGAGAGGAACATTCCCTGGGCTTGGCCTGAGGTCAGTAGTGGTAACAGGACCTGTTCCAGGAACTCACTGTTTGTTTTGTTAGTTTAAAAGTGCATAGCAAATGGAGTACATCAGTTGTAAACTATCCACTTTTTCAAAAAGTGCTAATGATAAAAGAGGAGGAAAGCAGAGGTGAACAGAATAGTAACTGACAATTAAGTCAATGTGGTTTTGATAAGGATTACTGTGTTATAAACACATTTATATCTGATGAAACATGCGTTGGCAAGAAGATTGCATTGTTTTGTGGGGAGATACATGTTTTTTCATCTTTAAATTATGAGTATTAAATATGACTTCTGAAACTGCTGAGCTCTACATTTTGGACAATCTTAGTTCCACAAAAGGACTTTTTTTTTCCAAGGGTGGGGGGGAACATGCCTCCAAAACCCAACCTCCCAAAATGTGTCAGTAGCACTGAGAACATAAATAATCTAACTTCAAAAACGAATTCCTTCTCCCTTAGAACATTATTATCAATAATTGAAACTATGCAGCTCCCCTATGGGTATTATTACAACTTATGTAGAAGGTATGTGTGAAATATAGATGTTTACTTCCTTCTTTCTTTCTTTTGCATTTTCTTATTTTCCAGCACAACAATATGCTAGAGGCTCATCTTGTCTATTTCCTGCTCTAATTCTAGAATTAACCATTTCTCCAAGGAAAACTGATTTCTTTCATTGGGCAATAGCATTAGAAACAAAGATCTGAGCACTTGG
>NW_012099543.1:1342935-1347527 GCF_000951045.1 Mandrillus leucophaeus | reverse complement strand
CTTAGAACATTATTATCAATAATTGAAACTATGCAGCTCCCCTATGGGTATTATTACAACTTATGTAGAAGGTATGTGTGAAATATAGATGTTTACACTCTACAAGTAAGAAGCAATGATTAAACCGATGGCGTGATAGGACCAACAGGCAATACTGTTGTGACCACTTCTGAGAGGCAGTGAAAAATACATGGTACAAATAAGAAAAAGAAGTTTGTTTGTTTGTTTTCTGACACAGGAAATGATTACAAAAATTATATTCTGGAAAGACCGATAATTTTAACAACTGACTCCTAGAAGACAAAGCATTTAAGAATCCAATAAGTGGATAGAATTACAGGGATAATATTTTCTTTAGAACCAATTGAGGTTCAACAAAGTACCTGGCACAAGGATACCTTTAACAAGGAGTGTAGCTTTGTTCTTGAGCAGAAATGTTTGTATGTAGCTAGTTTATGGAAATATTCTGCTGGTATTTGAGTTTCTTTCTACTTGTCAGAAATGTTCAAAGATACACATTGAGTATAGTATCTTGTTTCTTTCCTGCTGGGTTTATTTGGTACTACGAACTACTTTCAACACTCCAATGTGGGTGGTGGTTTGGAATGACCTCCTTCACAGTCTTTCGGAAATAGAAAGAAAAGGTATTCTAAGCTGTAGTATCAAAGAGCATATGCTTTATAATAATACTTTAGAGAAAAGAGAACAAGATATACATATACATTTGTTTCTTGAGTACGAAACAAAAATAGTATTTTCTGGGTAAAATCCATCACAAAGATAATCTCATCCAACCACTAACCCGATGCTTGAATTTCCTAAAGTATTCTGGGCTATTACTACACCTGTGGTCTAAATTAACCTTTATGTCTTAAGCCTAGAGCTACTTGTATAAAGTTAAAACATATGGCTTTTTAAAAGAAATGTGTTTTCTTTACATTTCAAAAACATTTTAATATAATAAGAAGAAGTTTAGAAAAAGAAAAGGAAGTATAGACAAATCACTCATAATTCCACTACCCTAACCATACCATGTTCATAGACATTTACCTTTTATATCTTAAGGATTTCAACAATTCATTTACCTTCTTCTTGACCTTATCTTTTAGGCTCTTGTATTGGCATAAAACCACATTGGTATTTTTAACACAACTCTACTCTTTAACCTTCAAAAATATTTCAGCATTCTTCATGTACAAAAATTAGCATTATAGGTATTTATTTATTTACTTACTGAGATGGAGTCTCGCTCTGGACCCAAGCTGGATTGCAGTGGCACAATCTCGGTTCACTGCGATCTCCGTCTCTGGAGTTTAAGCAATTCTCTTGCCTCAGCCTCCTGAGTAGCCGGGATTACAAGCATGTGCCACCACACGTCTAATCTTTTTATTTTTAGTAGAAACGAGGTTTTACTATGTTGGCCAGACTGGTCTCAAACTCCTGACCTCAGGTGATCTGCCTGTCTTGGCCTCCCAAACTGCTGGGATTACAGGTGTGAGCCACCACACCCAGCTTAGATATTGTTTTAAATACAAATTTTTCACTGGAATTCTAATGGCTGAATTGGCTCTTCATTTTCTAAAGTAGATCTATAATTTTAATTTAAAAAGCACTGCACTTAACTAAATAAGTAAATTATTGTACTTGATGAACCCCTTTTTAAAACTAAGAATGAAAATAAAATTGAAATTCTCTGTATACAGAATAATTACTCTAAACTTAATGAATGTTCACTGTGGCGTAATTACACCTAATTTGTTCAAAGGGCAATGTTACTCTATGAAAGCTATAAACATCAAGATAATTTCCCCTTTTTAATTTATTGAAATTCTAAATATGTTTCCAATAATTTTTTTAGCTGTTAAAAATTGTGTGAGGGAATTTACTGTCTGGGATTTCTAAGAAACTTTAAAATGCAAAACATTTTAAATTTCGTGTTTAGCAAGAGGAAAATACACAGAATGTGATATGGTTTGGCTGTGTCCCCACCCAAATCTCATCTTGCATTGTAGTTCCCACAATCCCCAAGTGTTGTGGGAGGGACCACTTTTAGATAATTGAATCATGGGGGCGGTTACCTCCATGCTGCTGTTTTCATGATAGCGAGTGAGTTCTCCTGAAATCTGATGGGTTTACAAGGGGCTTTTCCCTCTTGCTAGGCACCTCTCTTTTTTGCCACCATGTGAAGAAGGACGAGTTTACTTCCCCTTCTGCCATGCTTGTAAGTTTCCTGAGGCCTCCCCAGCTATGCTGAATTGTGATTCAATTAAACCTCTTTCCTTTATAAATTACACAGTCTCAAGTATGTCTTTATTAGCAGCGTGAAAAAGAACTAGTACAGAATGAAAAGAGAATATCCCTTGATTTTTTAAATGTTTAGAACACTATATGAAATGTTCAGAAAGCATGGCTGTATTGTGTTCTCTACTCACATGATCTGAAATATAATGCATCATAATTCAATTTTTAAATTACGTTTAATGAGACCAATAGAAAACATCTCAAAACTAAATTATTTCATCTCTGGTGTTTTTCTTATTCTAAGATATTCATATAAAAAATTAGTGCTACTTTTATTTTAAATGACTTTATTTACTATTGTCTTATTCCTTCTCTTCTCCTCTTCTTCTTCTTCCTCTGCTTCATGAGGTGCTTCAGTTGCTCTCTTGCGATGCCTTGAAACTTTCTTTTAAACTTCAATTGCAACACATTTTGAATACTTAGTAGTTGTCTGTCTTACTATTTAAAGACAGTTTCTACATATTATTTCAATCGTTCCACATTTGAACACATTTCCTCCTTCAAATAATAGATATATCTGGTTATGTAGTGTTCCTTGGAAGCATAGATTCTGAACCAAATAGAAAGAACCTAAGCTAATTTGAAGCAATGGGATCTCTTTTCTTTATCTCTCTTTGAGATGGTTTATCATTTTTCATATTCTGTCATGTCAAAGTTTTTGTTGTATTACAAAAATTAGGAACCTCCATTTTGCTTTGATATTCAGTATACCTTATTTCCAAAACCCTCTAACAAATTTTTACAAACTTAAAAGGAATTTTTGGAATCCTTTTTGTTTTCCCTTGTACTGTCATCACATCTGGTCTCTATATGGTCTATATGATATTTTAATAAGTACCCATGTAGCTTGTACATAATTAGCTTTGAAAAACATACTCATTAAATTACATGTCTCTCCCTCCCTCTCTCACACACATAAACATGACCTCCCTATTAACATCCAGTTCTTTCAGTGGTGTAGGGGAATGGAATACTTGAGAAAAATTGATGCATTTATTTTCAAGGTAAGTGCTATTTGACTTTGTAGTAGGACATTAAAAGAACAGAGTATATCATTTGTACCATTCTATTTTGTATAACCTTTGCCTGAATTATTTTATAATGGAATCTAACAGCACATCAAAAAACATATCAACATTGATCAAGTAGACTTTATCCCTGGGATGCAAGGTTGGTTAAACATACACAGATTAATATGTGTAATTCATCCCATAAACAGAACTGAAGACAAAAAACACCTGATTATCTCAATAGATGCAGAAAAGACTTTTGATAGACTTCAACACCACTTCATGTTAAATACTCTCACTAAACTAAGTATTGAGGGAACATACCTCAAAAGAATAAGAGCCATCTATAACAAACCCACAACCAACATCATACAGAATGGGCAAAAGCTGGAAGCATTCCCCTTGAAGACTGGTGAAAGACAAGAATGCCCTCTCTCACCACTCCTATTCAACCTAGTATTGGAAGTCCTGGTCAGAACAATCAGGCAAGAGAAGGAAACAACAGGCATCCAAATAGGAAGAGAGAAAGTCAACTATTTGTGTTTGAAGATAACATGATCCTGTATGTAGAAAACCTCATAGTCTTTGCCCAAAAGTTCTTTAAGCTGATAAACAACTTTAGCAAAGTCTCAAGACACAAAATCAACTTACAAAAATCACTAGTATTCCTATAAACCAACAACAGTCAGGCAGAGAGCCAAATCAGGAACACAATCCCCAAGAAAAAAATACCCTGGAATACAGCTAACCAGGGAAGTGAAATATCTCTACAATGAGAAATACAAAACACTGCTCAAAAGAAATCAGAGATGACACAAACAAGTTGAAAAACATTCCACGCTCATGGACAGAAAGAATCTTATTAAAATGGCCATATTGTGCAAAGCAATTTACGGATTCAATTCTATGCCTACCAAACTACCAGTGATGTTCTTTATAGAACTAGAAAAAAAACTATTTTAAAATTCATATGGAAGCAAAAAAGACCCTGAATAGCCAAAGCAATCCTAAACAAAAAGAACAAAGCTGGAAGCATTATGCTACTCAATTTCAAAGGATACTACATGGCTACAATAACCAAAGCCACGGCTACAATAACCAAAGCAGCATGGTATTGGTTTAAAAACAGACACATAGACCAATGGAACAGAATTGAGAGCCCAGAAATAAGGCTGCACACCTATAACCATCTGATGTTTAGCAAAGCTGACAAAAACAAGCAATGAGGAAAGGACTCATTATTCAAGAAATGATGCTGGCATAACTGGCTAGCCGTATGCG
>NW_012099543.1:1336122-1341710 GCF_000951045.1 Mandrillus leucophaeus | reverse complement strand
AAAAATTAGTGCTACTTTTATTTTAAATGACTTTATTTACTATTGTCTTATTCCTTCTCTTCTCCTCTTCTTCTTCTTCCTCTGCTTCATGAGGTGCTTCAGTTGCTCTCTTGCGATGCCTTGAAACTTTCTTTTAAACTTCAATTGCAACACATTTTGAATACTTAGTAGTTGTCTGTCTTACTATTTAAAGACAGTTTCTACATATTATTTCAATCGTTCCACATTTGAACACATTTCCTCCTTCAAATAATAGATATATCTGGTTATGTAGTGTTCCTTGGAAGCATAGATTCTGAACCAAATAGAAAGAACCTAAGCTAATTTGAAGCAATGGGATCTCTTTTCTTTATCTCTCTTTGAGATGGTTTATCATTTTTCATATTCTGTCATGTCAAAGTTTTTGTTGTATTACAAAAATTAGGAACCTCCATTTTGCTTTGATATTCAGTATACCTTATTTCCAAAACCCTCTAACAAATTTTTACAAACTTAAAAGGAATTTTTGGAATCCTTTTTGTTTTCCCTTGTACTGTCATCACATCTGGTCTCTATATGGTCTATATGATATTTTAATAAGTACCCATGTAGCTTGTACATAATTAGCTTTGAAAAACATACTCATTAAATTACATGTCTCTCCCTCCCTCTCTCACACACATAAACATGACCTCCCTATTAACATCCAGTTCTTTCAGTGGTGTAGGGGAATGGAATACTTGAGAAAAATTGATGCATTTATTTTCAAGGTAAGTGCTATTTGACTTTGTAGTAGGACATTAAAAGAACAGAGTATATCATTTGTACCATTCTATTTTGTATAACCTTTGCCTGAATTATTTTATAATGGAATCTAACAGCACATCAAAAAACATATCAACATTGATCAAGTAGACTTTATCCCTGGGATGCAAGGTTGGTTAAACATACACAGATTAATATGTGTAATTCATCCCATAAACAGAACTGAAGACAAAAAACACCTGATTATCTCAATAGATGCAGAAAAGACTTTTGATAGACTTCAACACCACTTCATGTTAAATACTCTCACTAAACTAAGTATTGAGGGAACATACCTCAAAAGAATAAGAGCCATCTATAACAAACCCACAACCAACATCATACAGAATGGGCAAAAGCTGGAAGCATTCCCCTTGAAGACTGGTGAAAGACAAGAATGCCCTCTCTCACCACTCCTATTCAACCTAGTATTGGAAGTCCTGGTCAGAACAATCAGGCAAGAGAAGGAAACAACAGGCATCCAAATAGGAAGAGAGAAAGTCAACTATTTGTGTTTGAAGATAACATGATCCTGTATGTAGAAAACCTCATAGTCTTTGCCCAAAAGTTCTTTAAGCTGATAAACAACTTTAGCAAAGTCTCAAGACACAAAATCAACTTACAAAAATCACTAGTATTCCTATAAACCAACAACAGTCAGGCAGAGAGCCAAATCAGGAACACAATCCCCAAGAAAAAAATACCCTGGAATACAGCTAACCAGGGAAGTGAAATATCTCTACAATGAGAAATACAAAACACTGCTCAAAAGAAATCAGAGATGACACAAACAAGTTGAAAAACATTCCACGCTCATGGACAGAAAGAATCTTATTAAAATGGCCATATTGTGCAAAGCAATTTACGGATTCAATTCTATGCCTACCAAACTACCAGTGATGTTCTTTATAGAACTAGAAAAAAAACTATTTTAAAATTCATATGGAAGCAAAAAAGACCCTGAATAGCCAAAGCAATCCTAAACAAAAAGAACAAAGCTGGAAGCATTATGCTACTCAATTTCAAAGGATACTACATGGCTACAATAACCAAAGCCACGGCTACAATAACCAAAGCAGCATGGTATTGGTTTAAAAACAGACACATAGACCAATGGAACAGAATTGAGAGCCCAGAAATAAGGCTGCACACCTATAACCATCTGATGTTTAGCAAAGCTGACAAAAACAAGCAATGAGGAAAGGACTCATTATTCAAGAAATGATGCTGGCATAACTGGCTAGCCGTATGCGGAAGATTGAAACAGGACCCCTTTCTTACACTGTACACAAAAAAATCAACTCAAGATGGATTAAAGACTTAAATATAAAACCAAAAACTATAAAAACTCTGGAAGACAACCTAGGCAACACCATTCTGACATATGAATGGGCAAATTTTCATGATGAAGATGCCAAAAGTAATTGCAAGAAAAACAAATATTTACAAACTTAATTAAACTAAAGAGCTTCTGCACAGCATAAATCTATCAAGAGAATAAATAGACAAGCTATAGAATGGGAGAAAAATTTTGCGAACTATGCATCTGACAAAGGTCTACTATCCAGCATCTATAAAGATCTACTATCCATCATCTATAAAGATCTTCAACAAATTTACAAGAAAAAAAAAAAAAAAAACTCCATTAAAAAGTGGGCAAAGGGCCGGGCTCGATGGCTCATGCCTGTAATCCAAGCACTTTGGGAGGCTGAGGCAGGTGGATCACCTGAGTCAGGAGTTCAAGACCAGCCTGGGCAACATGGTGAAACCCCATCTCGACTAAAAATAACAAAAATTAGCTAGGCACAGTGGTGCATACCTGTAATCCCAGCTACTCGGGAGACTGATGCAGGCAGAATTGCTTGAGCCCAGGAGGCGAAAGTTGCAGTGAGCCGATATTGCACCATTGCACTCCAGCTTGGGCGACAGAGTGAGACTCTGCCTCAAAACAAACCACAAAGGTGGGGAAAAGACAAGAACAGATACTTTTCAAAAGAAGACAAACATGCTGCCAACAATCATATGAAAAATGCTCAACATTACTGATCATTAGAGAAATGCAAATCAAAACCACAATAACATATCATCTCACACCAGTCAGAATGGCTATTATTAAAAAATCAAAGAATAACAGATGCTGGTGAGGTTGCAGAGAGAAGGTAACACTTACACACTGCAGGAGGTTGTGAACACTCATTTCAACCACTGTGGAAAGCAGTGTGGTGATTCCTCAAAGAACTAAAACTGGAGTTACCATTCAACCAGCAAACCCCTTACTGTGTATATACTCAAAGGAATATAAATCATTCTATCATAAAGACACATGCATGTATATGTTTACACAGCACTATTCACAATAGCAGTGACATGGAATCAACCTAAATACCTATCAATGCTACACTAAAGAAAATGTGGTACATATACACCATAGAATACTATGCAGCCATAAAAGAGAATGAGATCATGTCTTTTAAGGGAACGTGGATGGAACTGTAGGCCATTATCTTTATCAAACTAAAGCAGGAACAGAAAATCAAATGCCTCATGTTCTCACTTATAGGTGGGGCTAAATGATGAGAATGCATGAATGCATAGAGGAGGACAGCACACACTGTCACTTACTGGAAGGTGGAAGGTGGAAAGAGGGAGAGGATCAGGAAAAATAACTAATGGTCACTAGGCTTAATATCTGAGTGACTAAACAATCTGCCTAAAAATCTCCAGGGACAGAAGCTTTCCTATATAACAAACCTGCACATGTACCCTTGAACTTAAAAAAAGAAGTCCCCATTCATGCATTCAATAAATAATAGAGCTGGGATTTGGAAGACAACAACAACAACAATAACAACTGGTGACCAACTCGAAACTCTGATTAATTAAAAATCACTCTGTCACTTTAGACTCTTTTCCATATATGTGATGGCCTTCCTCCCTCCCTCGCTTCCTTCCCTCCTTTATTATATGTACCAGGCACAGTTCTATGCACTTTGGGGTACATCCCTACAGCCAGATCAATCCCTATCTCATACTGATCACACTATTTCCAGTCTCCAAATTTGTTTTGTGATCTGTAATTTCAATGAGGCCCATTGCTGCCTTTAAGTATGTTCTAAGATGTTAACAAGAACTGAAAATTGCTCCCTGTAAGCACATGACAGAACATGTGGACATTTAGGTTGCATGACTGTGGGTATTCTGCTTTTCTTTTACAGTGTCATGCAGACATGCGCTTATATGTTTATATGCCAAGCAGACATGTGGTTATATGTCTATATGCCGAGACACAATTATATGTATTCATCTGCATCCAATCGGAAGAGAAACCATATGATTTACATTTAAACAGAAGTACTGATTAAGCTATGATAAAACAGTAGCTACAGGATGGAAAAAAAACTGTATGCTATACCCTGGACTGTACGAGAATACCCAAGGAAGACAGACAGAGAAGGAGGCTCCTTCTCAAGGCTGGGTTCTAGACAAAGTTGGAAAAAGTGCAGTTTAACCCATTGAGTAGTAGAGTTTGTGGTTTTTTCCAGGCTGAAGCTTGTCTGTAGTACCTAGGCAAGCAGAACAAAACCTTTGGAAGACAGAGCAAGGCAATCAGCAACTGATGGTGAGGGAATCAAAGAAGATAGGCGTTCCCAGCCAAAGGTGAGTGGCAGGGCCTGCAGAGACAGTGGAGGCCCAGTGATAAAACCTTAGCCCTGTGATGGCCAGCTACTAGGGGTCCTGTAAAGTAATCAAAGTACTGGTATTGGCAGGACGGCTTTAGCCAGAGGTTTTTGTGTCTCGAGGGCCTTGGAAGGTCATTGCTAGGTCTGCCCCTGTAAGGTTGCTGAGCGACTACTTGTTCTGGGGACTGACTGGGTCAGGGTTCAATAGGAAGTTCTCACCCCCACACCATTGATCCACTCTGCAGGAGCTGGACAGAGGAGGAGGGTCCCTTCTTCCTGCACTGGGGCCCTAGCTCCCTCTACTAAGAAAGCTTAATGTTATGATGAAAATTGAAAAGAGATGCTTAGAGGAATTCTGTCTATGATGACAAAGCATGTATTGAAGAGTGGATTTGTAACTGAGAGGAAATAAGTTGATAACAGGCACGGTAAAATTCTACTGTACATTAAAAAAATTGTACTTTTAAAATTCAACATTACAGTAACTTTACAAAATACAGTCTCATAAAGCTTGCCCTAAGTCTATTGCCTATTCTGAATGGTTCTTTTACCTAAGCATGGTTTAGGTTTTGTAGGATCATGAAGTAGTCATGCGGGAAATATTGGTCCATAAGGTCATGTAGATCTTATAAAAGTTGACTCACTTAATGATGTAATATCAACAATGTTTGTTAATATCACTATTGATCTTATCTGAAAGTTTTTAAGTTTTGAGAAGCTGTCAACTCAGGGTGGTCAACACAAATTCTACAAACTGCTAATATTATCTCAAAACTTAGATTTTCATCATTAGCTTCAAATACTTGCTATCATGGTATCACTTCATTCCTTTTTGTGACCATGTCTATTAAATTACTATTTTGTTTCTCAGTCCTTCTTTCAGGTAAAAATTGTGGTCTCTGAAAAAAAGCAACTAGTTTAACTTGTGACTCAAAACAAATGTTATACTTAGGAGTGCAGCAGACAGGCTTTAAAATGTCTACTAACCAGTTTGTCACACAGAATATTAAAACAATATATTACTCAGCCGGGCGCGGTGGCTCAAGCCTGTAATCCCAGCACTTTGGGAGGCCGAGACGGGCGGACCACGAGGTCAGGAGATCGAGACCATCCTGGCTAACACGG
>NW_012099543.1:1333256-1334882 GCF_000951045.1 Mandrillus leucophaeus | reverse complement strand
TTTTGCAGATTTAATTATTTGTAACAGTTTTATGAGTTATAAAATTTTTAATAGACTCCTTGAGATTTTCTGCTTGCTCTGAGATATGGGGTAATTCACTTAGCATAGATATATCTCTTATATTCATAAAAGAGAGAGTAACTCATAACTCTGCTTCAATGAGTTTCTGAACATGACTCTATTATTTAAAGGCAATGATGCATTTTATATGTAAGTCAAGCATAACAATTCCAAAATTGTTGATCAATCAGAAAATACTGCTGTAAACTCTATTATAGAGTTTTCTGTATACTTAAGTTCTGCAATAAAATCTTGCAAATATTAGCAATCTTGAATTTTTAAATAGAAGGATTAGTAGCTCTTCAGTATCACTCTACCTCTACTACATCATTGCTAATACATAATTTTTTTCTTGCTAACTGTCCTTTGCTCTCCTCTGCTTATCTTCATCACAAATTTCTCGAATACTTTATATATTTGTTACAGTGAATTTATGATGCCAGCACTTTCGTTTTTATCATATGGACTCTGAAGAGTGGGTCTGAGCACGTATCATCATCTCCTTTCATTTCCTGCTGCCCTTTTCAATGTGAGGTCTAAGGACAGAGCTCACAGCTGGCCTGCATCCACCTGCCTCCTCCATTTGTCTTTTGAGAGTTTGCAACTTGAGAGCTTTTGAACATTTGGTCTCAGTGTCTCTAAGTAACCAGAATTGTTGGAGATAAGAAGCAAGAAGCCTAAAACCTCAGCAATATTGAATCTGATCTATTTATATTCTACTTTTACCAAAAAGGATTTGAAGCCAGCCCTCAAAATGGCTTCTCTTTGAAGAACTAATTCCCAGAACTTCAGGAACAAATATCTCTGTGGTCGGAGAAGAGTTACTGAGAGCTCCTGTTCAGGCTACTCAGAGGGCACAATTTTAACAAGAGACACAATTTAGGGACAAATTTATAAAAGCTGAAATACATAGTTTGGTTTTGGAGACTTTTTGCAAAAGAGTGGCTGGACTATAAGTGTGCTCTGCAATACAAAGAAAGGAACATATTTTCCGTAATAATCTATTATCTGTGTTTTAGAGTGACCATTCCGGGAATGGTAAGGAGGAAGTATTGAAGAGAAGGGAGACTAGGAACAGGATAACAAGTTAATAAGCTTTTGCAAAAAACTGGAATTGAATGGGTTAGTGGAGAATTCCTTTAAAATTCAATTAAAATGGAATGAAAAGAAATAACTAAAACTGACTATTGTGTTACCAATCAAGTTAACAGTATGTGTTCTGACTTTCTGCAATTAGAATTGTAGTAGGTTTCTTATGTATTAATATTGGAAAAAACACACTAAATTGAACTATTGAATGTCCTATGTGACCTGAAATATCATCTTTGATTTTCCCCTCACTTGGGCAAGCTATTTATTTTGGGGCAGGTTATTTTATTTCTTATAGAATCTGTTCACTTTTCCATACATTTCAAACGTTAGAATGTAAGAATACCAATTTTTTAAAAGTAATTTAAATATAAATTTGGATGTCTTAGAATTTAGTTTCCTTCCAATTATAAGCCATTTCCTTTATCCATGGTTTGCAATGTAGTGATGTCCAATTCTTTTTTTTTTTTTTTTTTT
>NW_012099543.1:1329336-1331426 GCF_000951045.1 Mandrillus leucophaeus | reverse complement strand
AAAAAAAATAAATAAATAAGATTAAAGGCTTAAAGGCAAGTTTTATGATATTGTCATAGGAGCTGATTTTGAAAAATGATTTGCTATATTTATTTTGCTCTAGGCATTATTTGTTCCATTTAACTATTCCTTTTCACTAAGAATACTACTGTGGCAGCCCTAGACTATAAGTGCTGAACTCTGACTGGAGATTATAATGCATCTCAGTGGAATGAAGATATATAGTACCCTGAGAGTTGTTTCAAATGCAACTCAGTTTTTCTTTCCTCAAAGTTATAACCTTCCTCCACTGCCAAATTGTGTATGTGTATTTATATGTATATATATTAAAATAAATAGTAATTTCTCCATATATATATATGTTTACCTCACATAACATTGCCACATGTCCTTGTCTTAGCAAAATGTCATGTACAAAAGAAAACATAAATTAAACATTAAAAATAAAATGGCTCAAAAGGCAAAGTATATTTTGTACAAAAGAGGAAAAATAGGGAAGTGCCTGCCTTTCATGACACCTAGCAAAAATGTTCTAATTTCTATTCCCTCATATCACTTGCTAAAACTTCACTAAAGTTATTCCTCAAGTGTCTGTCAGTCCCGTTACCCAGTGTTTTCCCCCTTCCAGCTTCTGCCAGTTCTCCTGTTTCTTCCCACTTCTCCCTCTTAATTGTGGGTTCTATTCCATTTTTGTATATACTTGCCATGCAATTTAACTTAGCCCCTCTCTTTTTGAAACTCTTTTTATCAAGCAGTGCAATACAGGGCAAAACACCTACTAATGAAGTCCACCTTCCACTGCAAATGGAGCACAGAGGACAGCGTTTCAAATATCCAAATACCATTATTTTAGTATCTGTTATATATAATTTTGTCTATCATTCTAGAGTTTTACATTAGTTATATATCCTAGTGTATTAGTCTGTCTTCATGCTGTTGATAAAGACATACCTGAGACTGGGCAATCTACAAAAGAAGGAGGTTTAATTGGACTTACAGCTCCACATAGCCAGGGAAGCCTCACGATCATGGTGGAAGGCAAAGAGGAGTAATCCACGTCCTACATGGATGGCAGCAGGCAAAGAGAGAGACTGTGCAGGGAAACTCCCCTCATAGAACTATCAGATCTCATGAGACTAACTCACCCTCAGGAGAACAGCACGGGAAAGACCTGCCCCATGATTCAACTACCTCCCATTGCCTTCCTCCCACAACACATGGGAATTCAAAATGAGATTTGGGTGGGGACACAACTAAACCATATCACCCAGTATAAAGATTAATAAAGGGCGATTACACTTTCAGAATACCCACTAAGGAGCAAGGATTATGAATGCATAAATAATTGCTTGGGTACAATAGGATAATGCAATATTACATTTCCAGAAGGTATCTATATTAAAGAGCATTTCTAGGAACAAAACTGGATTGTACAGTTAGTGTTGAAGAGATAGCCAGAGTGACTTTCCTACCGCAGAGAGTCTTCACAATTTGTTCTACTACCTCCAGAATTGACTTTCCTGAGCTGACTAGTTTAGATGCATGTATTTAAAATTCAAAAAGCACTCATATATGTTTTACATATTCTGTTGATACTATTTGTAATAAGTGTCTGCTATTTCTTGTCTTAGCTGATTCCATCATTCCCTCTGTTTAAACTTGTTTGTCTCTTTCCGTAATCAAGTTCATTTGATTTGTTTCTATCTCAGTGGCTCTTTAACTGCTATCCTCTCTCATAGATGGGGACAATGAGGCTCATAAAATTTAAGGGCTTGTCAGGCGCGGTAGCTCACGCCTGTAATCCCAGCACTTTGGGAGGTCATGGCAGGTACATCATGAGGTCAGGAGTTCAAGACCAGCTTGGCCAAGATGGTAAAACCCCATCTGTACTAAAAATACAAAAATTAGCTGGGCATGGTAGTGGGCACTTGTAATCCCAGCTACTTGGGAGGCTCAGGCAGAGAATTATTGAACTCAGGAGGCAGAGGCTGCAGTGAGCCAAGATCACACCACTGCACTCCAGCCTTGGTGAGAGAGTGAGACTGTCTCAAAAACAAAACAAAACAAAACAACATTAAGGCCGCATTGAT
>NW_012099543.1:1324289-1326382 GCF_000951045.1 Mandrillus leucophaeus | reverse complement strand
TTTTTGTATTTTTAGTAGACATGGGGTTTCACCATGTTGGTCAGGATGGTCTCTAACTCCTGACCTCATGATCCACCCAGCTCAGCCTCCCAAAGTATTGAAATTACAGGCATGAGCCACTGCACCCAGCCTAATGGGATACATACTTCTATCACTTTATTGCCATACTTTATTGCAAATAGTTGATTCAATATCCATTTCTTGAATGCAAAGCCTCTACCATATTTGGCTTAACACTTTTGCACTTTGCATTATGGGGGGCATTTATTGGAGACACAATAAATATTTGCTTAACTGATTAGATTCTGAAATTAGTCTTTTGCTTACTTTTAACAATCAAAACCTTATAATTCTTAATTTACTGCTAAGAAATAAGTGTCTAGGATGCAAATTCCTCAGATTATCATTTTATTAATGTCCTTATCTTTAAAACTTGATTAAAACAGACACCAGACTATCCATAAGTTTCTAAAGTTGACAATTAGACAACTTTTACATTGATCCAACTGTGAGCTATAGAATTGATTCTCTGGGAAGCAAACTTTAAAGTGGGAATCTGTATAGAGACTATTAGAAAGTGCTCTTGGAAACAGTTTTTTAGGGGAATGAGAAAAGAAGTAGGATTGTGTAGAGACAAAAGCTGAACTGTGATGTAATTTCAAAAAAGGCCCATGTCATGGGGAGTTCTCAAGCTTGAAGGAACATTCAGAGACATCTCAAATTGAGACAAGATGCTCAAGCATCTACATGTTTCAGTAATTTGATGTGAAATGCCCCAGAGAAGGAGTGCAATTCTGATTGACTCAACACTCTTACTTTAAGGGCAATGACTGGAGAGGTCTCAGTTGTGACCCTTCAGCAGTCAACACTTCCAGCAAGTGGACGAATGAATGTTTCAGTAATAGAAGGCAGACCTGGGTTGTACACCACAGCATCCAACACTCTGGTATTTAGAGTTCTTCTAATTAATGAATGTTTTGGCAAGTCATTTACCTGGGTCTTATCCTTTGATTAGGTTGATGATTTGGCAGGGAAGATGAGCTGGTATCTAAAGTTCTTTCCATTCCTCTTACAGTACAATTCTATGTTTTTCTTAATGTACCCTTCACTTCTCTGCTTCAGTCACTGGCTTTTATCTTATTTTTATGAGCAGCAGCTTCACAAAAATAATTGAAAAAGGTAATCATTTAGAACCACACTGAAACAGATAGCTCACAAAAAAGTACAATTAAGCTATTGCATTTATTTACAGGGCTGCTGTTAAGATAATTAAACAGAGAAAGTAATATTGTGTTTAGACAGAAACAATGGGAGGAAGAGGTTGCACTTGTAGAACAAATTAAGCCACAAGAATATGCTTTACTGAGAAATATGACTCTTATCAACATATGTTTTCACTTAACTGAACTGATTAAAGCAATTTTCAGTGATAGTGACTCCTCTGGCTGTTTATATCCATCACTATCTAGTTCTCACTGTAACATTTTTAATAAGCAGCATGTTTAAGGATGACTTTAGAAAAATATAATATGAAAGCCAAGGAAAGCAACAAATTGAGGTGAAAGAAATAAATCTAAAGTGACTTAAATTATGAGCTTTGGAGTATAATTTATTGAAAATGGTACATTTGGGACCTTAGGAGCTTTTCACATGAAGAGTCAAATTGGTAGCCAGAGAGATGTAAAAGGGAAAACTTCCCATATGAATACTCCCCTCTTTCAAAAAAAAATAAATAAATAAGATTAAAGGCTTAAAGGCAAGTTTTATGATATTGTCATAGGAGCTGATTTTGAAAAATGATTTGCTATATTTATTTTGCTCTAGGCATTATTTGTTCCATTTAACTATTCCTTTTCACTAAGAATACTACTGTGGCAGCCCTAGACTATAAGTGCTGAACTCTGACTGGAGATTATAATGCATCTCAGTGGAATGAAGATATATAGTACCCTGAGAGTTGTTTCAAATGCAACTCAGTTTTTCTTTCCTCAAAGTTATAACCTTCCTCCACTGCCAAATTGTGTATGTGTATTTATATGTATATATATTAAAATAAATAGTAATTTCTCCATATATATATATGTTTACCTCAC
>NW_012099543.1:1319652-1322239 GCF_000951045.1 Mandrillus leucophaeus | reverse complement strand
AAAACAAAACAAAACAAAACAACATTAAGGCCGCATTGATAAATACACACTACACTAGAATGGTGGAGCAAATTTACTAAATCCCTTCTTTTATCTTTAAATCTAGTACTGTGTTTATTATACCTCAGCATCCCACTGAAAAGAACATAATTGGGACATAAGCTATAATTATAGGCTATCGCTAAAGGTCCAAGTAAAGAAGTATAAGTAGATATAATTGGTATGGGAGGTAGGGATGTTGAATTAAAAGCTGGAGCAAAGCTATAAACCACACGTATTGCATTTCTCACTGGAGCAGGGTTGATGTCCAATGAGTGTACTATCTTTATCATTTAAAAGAAGGTTTATATAACATCTTTATTTCTAATACATCAAATATTCTGATTTAATATAACCCTATTGCTGACCTAGTTATGTATAGGAAACAGGTATGTTTTCATATTTTCTGCTTTGAGGACTGTGTATAGTTCCACAGGAATTTCGGAATCATGTACATATTTTATCATGACATTTTAAAAAAACTCTTGAGATCCTTTGATACTCAACTCCCTTTAAAGTTTACATCTGCTTGTAGCTGGGAAATGTATTTCAAGGAATATCTGTCTCTATTCCGTCTCATTCCTTCAGTTCTCTGACACTAATTGTTTCTTCCTTCCATGGTGCTTTTCTGTGAGATAGGATCAAAAGCCTTTTTCTTTATTGCTCTTGGCATCTGGAAGAAACTTCTTACATTTCTCTGCCTCATTGATGCTATCTTTTCTTCTTTTCATATAGTTCTTGAAAGTCTCTTCTCTTGCCTAAAGCTCTCTTAATTTTCTTCTCCCTTTGTGGTTATTTAACTGTGTAATTGTATTATTTAACTTTATAAATCATTTTGGAATTCTGTGTATGTAAGACATAGTGTGAATAATGTACTCCTTAAATTTGGTCTGTGAGTTCAATAAAAAGTTTTTGCTTAAACAGCATTTGCAGTAAGTTGGATTCTTTCTTGATATGTACTTTTTGCAGATTAAACCAATATGATACAGAAAAGAAAAAATTGCTTCCACATGATCAGCTTAAGTTTCTCTATTTTGCATATGTGATTGATTCTGCATAAATCATGTTACCATGCCCCACCCTATTTTAGTGAGTTCCCCTAGACTCTAAGGATACATTTTATGTTATTTGGAAACCAGGGCTGCTTTTGTATTAGTAGTCAAAATAACATTTTATTTGCAAGATAGAAAAACCTGGTGAAAATTTTAAGGTCTCACAGCTACTAGGCCATAGGTAATCCATACTAACAATAACTCTTTGTGTTTTTTTCGGTTTTTCTTTCATAGTAATCTTCTGTTGTAGATACTACTAGTTGCCTACCCAATATCTGCTTTTTTCTGGTTTTCTAACTAACAGAATCTCAATTTTGTTGAGGGAACAAGGTGATTAGCTGCTCCCTATGTTCTCTGAAGTCAGATGTGCTGTAGGAACTGGCTCTGGCCAGTAAGATAGAATCAGAAGTTTTTTGGGAGAGATATTCAGTAGAATATCTTAAAGGAGACAAGCAATTTGACTTCTGCATGTTGCAATTTGCTCTTTCATTTTTCTCATTCTTCTTGATCTTTCCCATTCTTCCTGTAGAGAAAGAAAACTATTGCCTATATATTCAGCAATTATGCTGTGAACCTGAGGAAAACAGTCACACAGTAAGAATGGCAGGCCAAGACAGAGAAAAAAGTCTGTGTCACTAGTGACATTATGGATCTACCATACCAACTCTGGATAGCTATCTAATGATTTATTGATATATGAGAACAAAATATTTTTAAAGCTAACATAATTAGATTTCAGTTACATATATCTTCATAAAAAGCTTAACTATTGTGTCCTCAAATTTGGAGAGATTAAGAGCTTCATTATAGTTGGGTCATCTGGGAGACAGATGATATCATCTTACCTGTTGAGAGCGCACTGACCCCTCCTCTTTGCATCTTCACAACTTATCGAGTTGAATGCTCTTACTATGCTTCAGTGTCTCTGTTGCTTACTTATGTCATATCTTTTATTACACAGATATATAGTTGCTGGTTTGACTTTCATCACTTCTCAGATCAGATTGCCTAGGAAACAAACACTGAGAGGGAGATTTGCTTGGAGGAAGTTTCTTGGAATGTGCCCTCCAGATCAACACTTGCGGGGAACTGAAGGAAGAGAGAATGGGAAGAGGGAATATACGATTTATGACATAGTCACACAAAGGCCTCAGATGATATCAAGAGAGTCCTGCTGCTGGGATAATACTTCACAAGAGATGCTATTGACACAACTACACTGAGTTATTGTATCCATCCCTATCCCTAACAGAACCAGTCTTTGGATTTGGAATTTTCCTAGACCAGGACCACACATTTTTGCAAAGGAGCTTTTTTTTTGGCGGAGGCAATTCTCAAAGTGACTCTCAGCTAACAGTCATCAGATACCAACCCTTTAGAAGCTGGGGTAATGAGTGTCACAGTCCTAAAGAAGGAATGTACACTGTGGTGAATGTGGAGATGTTCTGCCCAAACTCCTTTTTAAGAAGGTGCTTGCAGTCCCACTACTGGTATGT
>NW_012099543.1:1310505-1319450 GCF_000951045.1 Mandrillus leucophaeus | reverse complement strand
TGGAGCCGATTCAGACTGTCCAGCCCTGCATCCCAGCAGCTTGACTTCTTTATTTTTCCCAATCCTACTTGCTCTTTTCTCCTTCCACGAGTATTGATCCTAAGGGTACGCACTAATAAATGTACTGCCTGCTAATCTCAGTTCCAGAGTGTGCTCTCTGAAGAGCAAAGCCTGCCAACTCAGCTGGTCTTCAAGCTGATAGTCTTTTTTTTTTTTTTTTGAGTCCTGCTCTGTCGGCCAGGCTGGGGTGCAGTGGCATGATCTTGGCTCACTGCAACCTCCGCCTCCCAGGTTCAAGTGATTCTCCTGCCTCAGCCTCCCTAGTAGCTGGGATCACAGGCAGGTACCACCACATTTGACTAATTTTTGTATTTTTAGTAGACACAGGATTTCACCATGTTGGCCAGGCTGGTCTTGAACTCCTGATTTCAGGTGATCCTCCCACTTCCACTTCCCAAAGTGTTGGGATTACAGGTGTGAGCCACCACGCCTGGCCTCATTTTTACATATCTTGTTCCAACTCCATGTTCAGTAGTATTTTACTGATAGCTTGCAATTGGCTGTAATAAGAATAGTTACCTTAGTGCATCCACCACCTTGTGCTGGTTGGATTCATTTGCTTCATATAAGTTCTGGGAATAACTTCTCCAGAATTCTGGTTGATTTATTATAGAAAACAAAAAATACAAGTTAGTGGGAGGAATTGCAGTCCCATTGCTGCAACTAGTTTAGAGGTTGCAAATGATTCATATATTCTTCAACCATTCTAGGTTGATTAATTCTGCTGGTCTGGTCCGTGATCCAGACCCATGATGGGCTGACAAACTAAATTTCCATAAATAAGTAAATAGAAATATCCTGATTACTAGCACTTGCCAATTCCTATAATGTAAATACTTTCATCATCACTAATTTCAAGCTACCAGTGTGACATTACTGAACAGGAGTTTGGAAGAGATGCACAGAAATGGTTCTCAGCTTGAAAGCCTGTCTAACTTGGCTATAGTGTACATACCACTGATCCAGAGCCTTATGCCTGCATGATCTGAATACTTGATAACAACACTTTTTTTCATGGGGTCAGGAGCAGTGCAGCATACCCTTTTCATTCCTCTGCTTATCTTCAAAATTAGGAAATGAGATACCAAAACACATCTTACTGAGCCAGAAAGTTACGAACATTTTCTTTCTGCCCCCTTTGTTTAACAGCAATTACACAGATTTCTATTACACAGACCTACTAATTACCAGTGAAGGACAGTGACACTATCCTGTTCTTGACTGCTGGTCTTATGACCTAAGGAGTCCAAACAGCTGTGGCTGAAAGTTTGATAAAACCCTTGCCTTATTACCTGTCAGAAGTGTTTTTGCTAATACCTTTGCCAACCCAAGTCTCTTAACTGGCAGATCCCAGAGTTGTATAGACAGGAAGCACATCTACCCTATACAATCACTAGTCATAAGCAGAACCATTTCTACAAACACCTCTTGTTTCCTGAAACCATGTGTTCTTCCTGTTGGAAGCAGCACTGCACTACAAAATATTTATTTATTTGATTTAGGGGGTCTGTTGCTCCCTGAATGATAGTGCTCAATTCTTACAGGGTATCATCCTTAAGCTAGTACCTCATTGCTCTTTCAAAGGGCCATTTTATTTTTCTGGTAGATTCTGAGTGGTGAAGTATGTGATAGAAGCAGTGGGTCCCATATGGTAAGTCCTATGATGCACTTTCTTTGCTCTAAAAGGGAGTTTCTGATCTGATGCTGTTTCATGTAAGATTCTGTGTCTGTAGATCCAAACACTCAGAAACACTTATACAGTGACATTGATTAAGACTCTGTCAGCAAGCAAGGCTGTATGTGTGGAATATAGAACAATTCCAGTCAAGATGAACTGCTGCCCCTTCCAGAATGGAAAGAGTCCAGTGTAATCAACTTGACATCAAATAGCTGTTTGGTATTCTTTAGTATGAGTGCCGTATCAGATGCTTATTGTTGGTTTCTGTTGCTGACTGGCCAGACAACTGATAGTAGCAATAACTAGATTGGCACTGTTGGGTGGGAGCCCATGCCCTTGGGCCCATATATAATCTTCAATACTGCCAATTTGGCTTTATCTTCTATCCACACATGTGGTTGACTCTGGATTAGATCATGACCCAAGCTCATGATGTCACTGGGCAGAATAATTTTGCCTATTTGTTAATTTATTGCCTCTAGCAGGGGTAGTTATTCTCGTATAACACTAAACAAACTTTAAAGCATTGGTAATTAAAAGAGACAAAGAAGGACATTATATGATGGTAAAAGGCCTTGTCCAACAGGAAAATATCACAATCTTAAACATATGTTCACCTGACACTGGAGCTCCCAAATTTATAAAACAATTACTAATTGACCTATGAAATGAAATAGATAGCAACACAATAATAGTGGGAGACTTTAATACTCCACTGACAACACCAGACAGGTCATCAAGATAGAAAGTCAACAAAGAAACAATGATTTAAACTATATCTTGGAACAAATGGACTTAACAGATATATACAGAACATTTCATCCAATAACCACAGAATATACACACATTCTATTCAATAGCACATGAAACTTTCTCCAAGACAGATCATATGATAGGCCATAAAATGACCCTCAATAAATTTAAGAAAATTGAAATTATATCAAGTACTCTCTCAGACCACAGTGGAATAAAACTGGAAATCAACTTCAAAAGGAACCTCAAAACCATGCAAATACATGGAAATTAAATAACCTGCTTCTAAATGAGCATTGGATCAAAAATGAAATCAAGATGGAAATTAAAAAATTCTCTGAACTGAATGACAGTAATGACACAACCTATCAAAACCTCTGGGATACAGCAAAAGTGATGCTAAGAGGAAAGTTCACAGCTTTAAGCACCTACATCAAAAAGACTGAAAGAGCAGAAACTCACATTCTAAGGTCGCACTTCCAGGAATTAGACAAACAAGAGCAAATCAAACCGAAACCCTGCAGAAGAAAAGAAATTACCAAGATCAGAACAGAACTAAATAAAATTGAAACAAACAAACCAAAAAAATGAAAAGACAAATAAAACAAAAAGCTGGTTGTTTGAAGAGATGAATATTACGGATAGAAGATTAGCAACATTAACCAAGAAAAGAAGAGAGAAAATCCAAATAACTTCATTAAGAAATGAAACGGGAGATATTACACTGATACCACTGAAATACAAAAGATCATTCAAGGTTACTATGAACACATTTATGCACAAAAACTAGAAAACCTAGAAGAGATGGCTAAATTCCTGGAAAAATATGACCTTCCTATCTTAAATTAGTAAGAATTAGATACTCTGAACAGACCAATAACGAGCAGCGAGATTGAAATGGTAATTTAAAAATAACACCAACAAAAAAAAGTCCAGGACTAGATGGATCCACAGCAGAATTCTACCAGACATTCAAAGAAGAATTGGCACCAATTCTTTTGACACTGTTGCACAAGATAGATAAAGAAGGAACCTCCCTAATTCATTCTATAAAGCAAGTATTATCCTAATACCAAAACCAGGAAAGGACATAACCAAAAAAGAAAAATACAGACAGATAAACTTGATGAACACTGATGCTAAAATCATTAACAAAATATCACCTAACCGAATCCAAAAACATTTCAAAAAGATAATCTACCATGATCAAGAGAGTTTCATACCAGGCATGCAGGGATGTTTAACACACACAAGTCAATATATGTGATACACCACATAAACAGAATTAAAAACAAAAATTATATAATCATCTCAATAAATGCAGAAAGAGCATTAGACAAAATCCAACATCTATTTATGATTAAATCTCTCAGCAAAATCAGCATACAAGGGACATACTTCAATGTAATAAAAGCCATCTATAGCAAAACCACAACCAACATTAATACTGAATGAAAAAAAGTTGAAAGCATTTCCTGTAAGAACTGGAACAAGACAAGGAAGTCCACTCTCACCACTCCTCTTCAGCATAGTACTGGAAGTCCTAGCCAGAGCAATCAGACAAGAGAAAGAAATAAAGGGCATCCAAATCGGTAAAGAGGAAGTCAAACTGGGCCTGGCGCGGTGGCTCATGCCTGTAATCCCAGCCCTTCGGGAGGCTGAAACAGATGGATCATGAGGTCAGGAGATAGAGACCATCCTGGCTAACATGGTGAAACCCCATCTCTACTAAAAATACAACAAATATTAGCCGGGCTTGATGGCAGGCACGTGTAGGCCCAGCGGGGGCTGGGGGAGTGGGGAGGGTACTGAGGCAGGAGAATGGCGTGAACCCAAGATGGTGCCACTGCACTCCAGCCTGGGCGACAGAGTGAGACTCTGTCTCAAAAAAAAAAAAAAAGGAAGTCAAACTGTCACTGTTTGCTGATGATATTATCGTTTACCTTGAAAACCCTAAAGGCTCCTCCAGAAAGCTCCTAGAACTGGTAAAATAATTCAGCAAAGTTTCAGGATACAAGATTAAAGTATGCAAACCAGTAGCTCTTCTATACACCAACGTTGACCAAGTGAAGAATCAAATCAAGAACCCAACCCCTTTTACAATAGCTGCAAAAAAATTAAAATACTTATTAATAGATCTCACCAAAGAGCCGAAAGGCCTCTACAAGGAAAACTACAAAACACTACTGAAAGAAATCATAGCTGACATAAACAAACGGAAACACATTCCATGCACATGGAGGGGTAGAATTAATATTGTAAAAATGACCGTGACCATACTGCCAAAGGCAATCTACAAATTCAAAGCAATTCCCATCAAAATACCACCATCATTCTTCACAGAATTGGAAGAAAACAATTCTAAAATTCATATGGAACCAAAAATAGAGTCTGCATAGCCAAAGGAAGACTAAGCAAAAATAACAAATCTGGAAGCATCACGCTACCTGATTTCCAACTGTACTACAAGACCATAGTTTCCAAAACAATGGTACTGGTATAAAAATAGGCACATAGACCAATGGAACAAAATAGAGAACCCAGAAATACACCCAACTGATCTTCGACAAAGGAAACAAAAACATAAAGTGTGGAAAGGACACGCTTTTCAACAAATCATGCTGGGATAATTAACTAGCCACATGTACAAGAATGAAACTGGATCCTTATCTCTTACCTTATACAAAAATCAACTCAAGATGGATTAAGGACTGAAATCTAAGACCCATAACTATAAAAATTCTAGAAGATAACATTGGAAAAATCCTGCTAGACATTGACTTAGGCAAGGATTTCATGACCCAGAACCCAAAAGATAATACAATAATAATAATAATGATAATAAAAAGATAAACTGTTGGGACTTAACTAAACTAAAGAGCTTTTGCAGGGCAAAAGGAACAGTCAGCAGAGTAAACAGAAAACCCACAGAATGAAAGAAAATCTTCACAATTTATACATCTAACAAAGAACTAATATCTAGAATCTACAAAGAACTCAAACAAATCAGTGAGAAAAAAAAATCCCATCAAAAAGTGGGCTAAGAACATGAATAGACAATTCTCAAAAGAAGATATGCAAATGGACAACAAACACATGAAAAAACGCTCAACATCACTAATGATCAGGGAAATGCAAATCAAAACCGCAATGCAATACCACTTTACTCCTTCAAGAATGGTCATAATCAAAAAAATAAAAGAAAACAGTAGATGTTGGCATGGATGTGGTGAACAGGGAACACTTCTACACTGCCGGTGGGAATGTAAACTAGTACAACCACTATGGAAAACAGTGTGGAGATTCCTTAAAGAACTAAAAGTAGAACTAGCATTTGATCCAGCAATCCTACTACTGGGTATCTACCCAGAGGAAAATAAGTCATTATATGAAAAAGACTCTTGCACACTAGTGTTTATAGTAGCAAAATTCACAATTGCAAAATCGTGGAACCAACCCAAATGTCCATCAATTAATGAGTGGATAGAGAAACTACCCAGTCATAACAATGAGTGAATTAACAGCATTTGCAGAGACCTGGATGAGATTGGAGACTATTATTCTAAGTGAAGTAACTCAGGAATGGAAAACCAAACATTGTATATTCTCATTGATATGAGAAGTCCACTTCTCACTGAGTCGAAGCTAAGCTATGAGGATACAATGGACTTTGGAGACTTGAGAGGAATGGTGGAAGGGTGGTGAGGGGTAAAAGACTGCAAATATGGTGCAGTGTATACTGCTCAGGGAATGGGTGTACCAAAATCTCACAAATCACCACTAAAAAACATATTCAACCAATACGACCTATACTCCAATAACTCATGCAAAAACTTTTAAAATGTAAAAATATAAATAAATAAATTCAACTGAGCTGCAAAAAGGATGAACAAATTTTTATTTTATTTATAATGAAGATATTATATGTCTTCTTAAAAACCTATTGTCTCTGTCAGTACATACCCGTCCATCAATATCCCATCTCAGTTTACTAATCATGAACAGTCTGATGTTTGCACTCCTACAATTAGTGCCCTTGTACTAGGGAGAGCATCTTTAGTGCCCTACAGCTGGTTGCAGAATCCATTTCAGCTTCTTATTTCTCAGACCTCTGGTAGCCTCA
This sequence comes from Mandrillus leucophaeus, assembly GCF_000951045.1. Taxonomy (NCBI): domain Eukaryota; kingdom Metazoa; phylum Chordata; class Mammalia; order Primates; family Cercopithecidae; genus Mandrillus; species Mandrillus leucophaeus. The sequence continues at coordinate 1,312,836 of NW_012099543.1, read as the reverse complement.
ACTCTCTTAGTTTGAATTTGCCATGAAACAAACTCTGAGATGAAGATTTTGGGAGAGAAAATTTATCAGAAGAACACAGAGGAGAATGAGAGATGTGGGCTTTGTCAAAGAGAAGAGGTGCAGTGCAAAGCAGTTGCAACACAGTCTTCAGCCAAGTCCTCAGGAACCCCTGACCTCGGATCATGAGGGCATGAGTTCAAGACCAGTCTGACCAACATGGTGAAACCCCCTCTCTAATAAAAATACAAAAATTAGCCAGACGTGGTGGTGCAGGTCTGTAATCCCAGCTACTCAGGAGGCTGAGGCAGGAGAATCACTTGAAGTCCTCTGGACTTGGAATGGAACTTCACAGTTATTATTATTATTATTTGAGACAAGGTAGCCAGGATTTAATTCACTCATAGCAACCAGTCATTGGATGTGGACTACCTCTAGGAAATGGGTATGACCTTGCATCCAATAGGTTTCTTAGGCTGAGAGAAATTCTCAAAGAGGGACTCAGATATAGTCGCCAGTCATCAATCCTCCCAGAAGCTGGAGAAATGAGTCCCCTTTTCATGAAGAAAGCATCTGGGCATGTGATAGTATTCATTGCACTCAGACTGGACTCTGAGTTTCTGACTCAGAGAATATGACATTGATTTTTGTACACTCAGTGCCTAGAACAGTGACTGGCATTTAGTAAGAGATCAACAACTACTTGCTGAATGAATAAAATACCAGCCTTTATTAAAAGACTAGTGCATGTTAATCAAAAGTTAGAAATGATTATTTACCACTTTTATGCAGATAGCAGAAAATACGAAGTTTTGCCTTTAAGTTTGGGCTTATTGCCCCCAATTCCATTTCAATTTTTAATTTATTCATGATCTTAACACACACTTGTGAGTGCTTTAACATGTGCTAGGCGTTGTGAAACACATAAGAGCAAATTATTTCTCTTAAAGTAACACATATTTTAGCTTTCTCACTGTGTGAAGGAAAACAGCCAGCTCTCCTGCTCTTTTTTAATGGCCTCATATGGAAAGGAAGCATGAAAATTATGTCATCACATGTTCTTTAGGCCTCTGCTGGTGTATAGTAATAATTTCCCTTGCTCCCGACTGGCTAACAACTGTTGTATGGGAGAAAATAATGATAATTGTAGCAGCAGCCACTCCCACTTGTGTTCTCAGAGCCGTTACTCTTTTGGGAATTAAATGCAGACAAGATATAGAAACAACAGCAATACAGCAATCTAAAAGAGACAATGAATCTTTTAAATTAAGGCTTTTCCATTTTAAAGTCTCAGCTGTGACATGTACTGATCTCAGTATACAAGCAAAGTGTTCCTTCTGAGAATTGAAACTTCTTTTTCTAAAAGTTGCAACCAAAATTTTTTGTGAATATATTTTTGTATTTTGAGATGGAGTCTCACTCTGTCACAGCCCAGGCTGGAGTACAGTGGCATGATCTTGGCTCTCTGCAACCTCCGATTCCCGGGTTCAAGTGATTCTCCTGCCTCAGTCTCCCTAGTAGCTGGGATTACAGGCCTGCACCACCGCGTCTGGCTAATTTTTGTATTTTTAGTAGAGAAGGGGTTTCACCATGTTGGTCAGGCTGGTCTCCAACTCCTGACCTCATGATCTGCCCACCTTGGCCTCCCAAAGTGCTGGGATTACAGGATTGAGCCACTGCATCCAGCCTGTGAATATTTTTAAGCAAAACAATTGTAGATGTTTGTTCACCTGCATCTGTTGCAGAGAGTAGTGGAACATCATTGTCCAAATTGACAAGTTGCTGGAAATTATATGACAACTTTTATAAAGAACCTTAGTATTTCTTACTGGTTTATCACTCAGACTACCAATTGTAAAGATGCATACTCTCCAGAAACTCAAATGGAAAAATTGTTTAAAAAGTGCTCTCTTTTTCTTTTGCGTAGTAGGCTTTCTCTGCTTCAGTGAACAGGTAACCTGCTGGTTCCCTCTCGTAGATTTTCCCTAGAGTAAATTTAGTTTAAATAAAGTCATGACCATCTCACCACATCTCCTTTGCCACATTTCCCAATTATTCTGAAACCTGTTAAAAGTAAAATTACCGTTTTAACCCATTGCAAATACCTAATTGAATTAAAGATGTATACATTAGAGGTGACACCAATGCAGTAGAAAGCAGAATGGGTATTCTTTGACCAAGGGGTCCTATATTTGTGCTGAAAGACCACTTGAGGCAGCATGTATGTCAGGAGTGAGGAGTATTCAAGTCTACAGTATAATCCATTTATACGATCATATACGGATTTATTATCGGATGAATGATTCCATGATTCTCTTTCAAAAGTAGTTTTTT
>NW_012099543.1:1308255-1310455 GCF_000951045.1 Mandrillus leucophaeus | reverse complement strand
AGTGTTCCTTCTGAGAATTGAAACTTCTTTTTCTAAAAGTTGCAACCAAAATTTTTTGTGAATATATTTTTGTATTTTGAGATGGAGTCTCACTCTGTCACAGCCCAGGCTGGAGTACAGTGGCATGATCTTGGCTCTCTGCAACCTCCGATTCCCGGGTTCAAGTGATTCTCCTGCCTCAGTCTCCCTAGTAGCTGGGATTACAGGCCTGCACCACCGCGTCTGGCTAATTTTTGTATTTTTAGTAGAGAAGGGGTTTCACCATGTTGGTCAGGCTGGTCTCCAACTCCTGACCTCATGATCTGCCCACCTTGGCCTCCCAAAGTGCTGGGATTACAGGATTGAGCCACTGCATCCAGCCTGTGAATATTTTTAAGCAAAACAATTGTAGATGTTTGTTCACCTGCATCTGTTGCAGAGAGTAGTGGAACATCATTGTCCAAATTGACAAGTTGCTGGAAATTATATGACAACTTTTATAAAGAACCTTAGTATTTCTTACTGGTTTATCACTCAGACTACCAATTGTAAAGATGCATACTCTCCAGAAACTCAAATGGAAAAATTGTTTAAAAAGTGCTCTCTTTTTCTTTTGCGTAGTAGGCTTTCTCTGCTTCAGTGAACAGGTAACCTGCTGGTTCCCTCTCGTAGATTTTCCCTAGAGTAAATTTAGTTTAAATAAAGTCATGACCATCTCACCACATCTCCTTTGCCACATTTCCCAATTATTCTGAAACCTGTTAAAAGTAAAATTACCGTTTTAACCCATTGCAAATACCTAATTGAATTAAAGATGTATACATTAGAGGTGACACCAATGCAGTAGAAAGCAGAATGGGTATTCTTTGACCAAGGGGTCCTATATTTGTGCTGAAAGACCACTTGAGGCAGCATGTATGTCAGGAGTGAGGAGTATTCAAGTCTACAGTATAATCCATTTATACGATCATATATGGATTTATTATCGGATGAATGATTCCATGATTCTCTTTCAAAAGTAGTTTTTTTGCACCACTTCTTTCCACCTCTCACCTTTTATCTTATTCTAGTGTTGCCACTGCATGCAAAAGTGGTATTTTTCATTCTTTTAGTAATTTCAATTATCATTATGTTTCTGGGAATCTGTATGACCTTTGAACATTTAAAAAGAAAAACCGTGTTGTTAATATAGGCAATGCTGCTTTAGAGAAGGGTAAAGTTTTGTTTTACCTAAATAAATAGATAAATCGCAGAAGTAGCTAAGACAACAAAACAAAGCAAAACAAACAGTTCACTCCATTTATCCTGAATGTCTTCACTTTAGCTGTCCCTTTTAAATAGAATTGAATTGAATTTTTAAACTAATGTTAATAATACAAATAGTCTTACTATGGACTTTTAAATTACTTTTCCCTTGACATCTACATAAATTATTGATTGAGTTCAGTCATTTTTCCAACTTTAACGTGCATGGGACTCACCTAGAGTCATTCTTATCCTTTCAGAATGCAGATTTTGATTCAGTAGATTTGGAACAGGGCCTGAGAATCTGTATTTCTAACAAGGTTCTAGATGTTGCTGACACTGCTAATCTGGGACATTATTCGGTAGCAAAAATCTGGTTGATATGTCCTGCCTCTGACGGATTATAATTATAGAAGTCTAAAAAAAAAAAAAAAAACTTGCTTGTGGGAAATTAGACCATTGATGAAATAACTCACTCATGACTGGTAAAGAAAAAAAAAGTAGAAAAATGGTCTCGGAAGATTGGATACTATATATATTTGAATAAGTGTGTGAATTGAAAGGAAAATATAAGGAAAAATAACTTCTAGAGAAAATACAAATTCAATACTAGCAAAATTTCTATCCAACCTCTGTCATGGTAGCCCAGTCTTGAAACTTATTTTAGTTCTTGGAAATGACAAGCATGGATATCTTCACCGTTAGCATTTTGACATTCTTTCTGAGATGCTTAACGATAGCTAGAAGTCTACAACTGAAACTCTGGGGTGTTAAATAGGGGGATTTGGAGCAAAGCATTCTGTTTGAGCTTAAAGGAGAGATATTTAATGTTTGGACAAAAGAGCTAAATGAGGTTCTTATTCATACCCTGCTGCAAATAAACTTATCTCTGGGAATTATTTTATCTATTTGGATATCATTTTCGTTTTCTTTCTTTCTCTCTCTCTCTTTTTTTTTTTTTTTTGAGCTGGAGTCT
>NW_012099543.1:1304944-1307115 GCF_000951045.1 Mandrillus leucophaeus | reverse complement strand
TTAGAATAAAAATAATACTGAATTCACTGTAATGGGATGATATTAAATAAAGGGGTAATATTAATTAGTAATTTAAACATGAAATAATTATGCAACAGGGCAATCATTTCAGCCACAAACTTTCTGGCAACTAAAGCACAAATAAGACCAAATAGGTTGCAAACATTCCTCTGACATTAGGGAGCATATCTATGTTTCAATGAGACCAAATTGGAAATTTTCATGATGCTAAAATAATAGACATTTAACATTTTATTCCCTTTATAATGGTGTATTAGTCCATTTTCATGCTGCTGATAAAGATGTACCTAAGACTGGGCAATTTACAAAAGAAAGGTTAATTGGACTTACTGCTCCATGTGGCTGCGGAAGCCTCACAATCATGGTGGAAGGCAAGGAGGAGCAAGTGCCATCTTACATGGATGGCAGCAGGCAGAGAATGAGGAAGACACAAAAGTGGAAACCTCTGATAAAACCATCAGCTCTCGTGAGATTTATTCACTACCACAAGAACAGTACGGGGAAACTGCCCCCATGATTCAATTATCTCCCACAGGGTCCCTACAGCAACATGTGGGAATTATGGGAGTACAACTCTAGATAAGATTTGAGTGGGGACACACAGCCAAACCATATCAAATGGTTACTGAGCAACACAGTGGAAAGTTTGTAGAAGTTAGAAACTGTTTTTCCTATAACTGTTTCCTATACCCAATTTTAATAAACCAAAAAAGCAATGGTTATTGCTAGTCTAGACCAGTGACTCCCAACCCTGGCTGCACATTAAATCCATAAAAATATTTAAATGTTTTAAAACGTTAGAACATCTGAAACATTAAAGATTCAGGTACTTATTTTTAAAAGTTAATGCCTAAACTCCACCCTTTGAGATTCTGATATAATTGGTATGGAATGAAGCATAACATTGGTAATTTTTACAAGTTTTCTAACTTGTAACAGGTTTGAAAAAGTGATTCTAACAGGTTTGAAAAGCACTGGGATGGAACAATGGTAGCATAGCATGATCTTTAAACTTACTTGTTCAAAAGCTATTTGTTACCAAATCAATTTTAAAAAAGAGCTAACTAGAACTGAATTTGAGATTGAGCTCTCTGATAAGTGCTAATGTATCCATATCATTTTCATGCTTAGAAAATGTTTGCAAAATCCATTGTTTTGGTAAAAATGTACCCTTGGCAGAAGCCCTCAAAGAACCATATTCGAAGTATTCATTGACAACTTTTCACCCAAACTACTATATGCAGTCTTTTCTTTAGGCTCAGGTATAGTAAATTAAAGAACAAAAATATACAATTATTGTTTTAAAATCTTAAAGGAAGACATATTTAAGAATGTGCTCCTTTTGTTTACCTTACTAAGCCATAGGCCTAAAATTGGTGGAAAGAACTGGAGACAACACCAAGGAATGAGTAGAAGCTGTGTGTGTATATAAAGAATATGATCATTCTTAATCATTATCAGCTCACTCTAAGCCATCTCATCCATGACTTAACAAGAAGGGGTAGACTGTAGTGCTGTCTCTCTAGAATAGCTATGTTTGATTTCTGGAGGTCATCCAAGTCAATGACAAGCCTTATAGAGGGTCCCTTAGCTTTGTCTAAGCATGAAAGATCCTCCCAAGCCCTTTAACATTTCCAGTACCTTACTGGGGTATGAGAGAGCATCTTGAAATTCTCATGCCTCTTGGAATGGAATATAGACATTGGGGGGTAGAGATCTGATGGTCTGAAGATCAAGTGACCCATTGGATAAGCTAGGGTGCTCAGAATCAGCCCCAGAAAAGAGAGGAAGGGCACAGCTTCACAAAGTTGCTGCGTTTGAAACCTGAATGAGTTAATATAAATTATCAACTTCGTAAAGTTTTATATAAGCAATTAAATTAAGCATTCTGTATCAGACAGAATAGTGACTCAAAATTATGTGAAATAGAAAAGTGAAATTTCAGCATGTTTATGTCTGTATCCTATTAAATGTGTGCCTTCCACAAGAACGTAAAGCAAAATGATAAGCAAGAAAGTAAAAGCTATTTATCTTGCCTATTCCTAGATTTGTTTAATATCCTTTGACAATAGTTCAAAAATCAGACCTAATAGAAATGTGCTGTATCATCAGGATATTTCCATGTTAAAGATAAATTATACTGGGCTTCT
>NW_012099543.1:1299897-1304314 GCF_000951045.1 Mandrillus leucophaeus | reverse complement strand
TGTACAACTATGAGTCAATTAAACCTCTTTCCTTTATAAATTACCCAGTCTTGGGTATATCCTTATAGCAAAATGTGAATGGACTAATACAGGCACAGAGCTGCTAAAGAGCCCTCCCCTAAACCTTAAACATGTAATCCTAGGGTCCCTACAACTAAGTAAATGATTTGTCCCATGAAGTCAGGCTTTCCATTTGATTGTCCTGTAATTCCTGGTCACTGCATGATCTGTTAGGCTGATACTCGACTTTCTTTAGGAGTTGTCCACAGATTTATGGAAAACCACCGTAGTCTTATATTCGAAGAGGGCTATTCCTAGGTAAGGTTTTAGGACCAAAGAACTTAATCCTTAGTAACTTACCACCCCCACCTCAGCCTACCAAGGAAGAAATACCATGTTTTGGAATATCTGTTAAAATTGTTGAGGGAAGATACTGGACTCATTTTAGGCTTATAAAAATGGGTCTGTCGATCTCCCAGACATATATTGAACCCTCTTCAACATGTTCAAAAGGTTTAGTGTACGTTTTTTTTGAAAAAAAGAAAACAATACTTTGTTAAGAATATTTTAGCTGATACTACTGAATGTTAACTATGCAAGTTTTACTGAACCATTATCTTAATCACTTACCAAACGGCCCCACTTCCTAATACCACCACAATGCAGATTAAGTTTCAACATGAATTTTTAAGGTTATACATATATTATCTCTGCTCTAAATGATATGTGGTTCCCCATTGCTTCGGTTTATATTGGGCCCTTCTTGCCCTTTAAACTCCAAACATCCTAAATTACAGCTTAACATGCACTCTCGTACCTCTTGGCTTTGCATGAGGTTTTTATCACATAAAATTCACAGCTGAAATTTATATACTTGGCAAATTCCTTCACATTATTTAGATTTTAACTCATTTTTCTTCTTTTGGGAAGCCGTCTCTAACTCCCATAGGCAAAGTAGTCACTTCTTTTTCTAGGTTACCATTATTGCTCTCATCAAAGCAATCAGTATACTTACTATGTATTACTATCGTTTTCTTTCTGAATTCTAAGCAACATTCTCAGTTTACATATGAGAAAATTGGCAATAAGGGAGATTATATAATATATCCAAGGCTACTTAGTTTAGGAGCAATAGAGTGAAAATTGGAGTGTAAATGGTCTAACTTTAAAACTCAGGGATTTAACCCACTAGTGATGCCAAAGTATTATCACTCATTATGGAAATGATTGGTTACCAAATGCCATCTGATCTGCTCTGTCAGGGCAGGTAGGCTAAATCTTTTTCTGGCTTTGTCAATCAGAAATAATATTTTGGATTGAAGAAGCCTGTGTATGGGACTGAAATCATTTATGTATTTAAGGACATTTTCCAATTTTTTCCTAAATCATTTGCATCAAAATGTCTCGGGCTTTTCGTGTTTGAACACTGGATGTCCTCTATGTTGAAACTGTATTAACTACCTCAAAACTGCTTTCTCCTTTCTCCCTTAATCTTTCCCTAACTCAAGAACTATTCTCAGACTTATTTCCATCAATCTTACTCAAACTGCTGTGTCAATTAGTTGTGAAAGGGATTTAATGAAGCTAAAGTGTCAGGTAGAATTGGCACAATAATCATGAAAATAAAAACCTTTAAGGGTCAGAAGTATGGTTATCTTATGGAATGATAGGTTTGGAAAGAACCAAAATTTTGGAAAAAATCCAAAATTTTTCTCAAATATCAAGGATTAGATACATTTCTCCCTAAACAAAATTGCTACTGCTTTACAACCCAAATATTGTTCATTAGTGTATGAATGGCTCCCATTCTAAAGTTAGCTAGAAAGTTACCTCTACTTCAGAGTCACGAGAAAACAAAAAAGAGAAAACTTACTGCTAGTCCAAGCTACCTAAAAGAGGCTCCTAAATGCACTTAACTCTCTTTCCTTCACTTCATTTTACTTCATTGATTTAAAATTATCCCCTATGATCTTGTTCCCCATTAAACTCACAGAACTAATGGAAAATAAATCATACTGTTGATTTTTGTTTAACTATGCTGCCTTCTTGCTTTTATCGTAAAGGTCAACACCATACATAATCTAGTAGTTCTTTGTAAACCCAAAACTTAACACAATGTTCTATTCATCTCTTGAGTAATTGGCAAGATTTACCTCATTTACCCATTAAACAGAGTTAAGATACTAAAGCAAAGAGAGAAAACATTCTCTCTTTGTGATACTCAGAAATCTAGTACTATGAAAAGGGACACATAACAAGACTTCTCAAATCATGAAACATGGATAAGAATTTGGAACAAAAGTTAAATATCCTAGACCTAGGAAATGTTTCCCTACTCATCATGGTTTGTTAGAATACCATTTAAAGTCAACGCCAATGATATTATAATAATTTTTAAAAGTTCACTTGGGAAAATGTAAAATAATATGGGTAAACTTCTCATGAGATGTCAATTAGAAAATCTAGTTTAAGTCATTATCATTGGGTCCCATGAAGTATAAGGAAATGGTTTTGATTTTGGGCCATGTGGAGCTGAGAATATGCAGATGAGTGGAACAAGATGCAGAGAGAGAGGGGGAGAGAGAGAGAGAGAGAGAGCAAGAATGCAATTACAAAGCAAGCCCTTTCTCCCATGGGCTACTTGAAATTGGTTGAAATTTTCTGTTATCTTTGCTTTACCCATTAAGTTGAAGCATTATCCTTTCTCTGGGAGATCAGAGCATGGAGCCAAAGTGACCATATTTCGTAATGTATACATTGATCCAGGATAAGAGATGTTGTGAGAGAGGAGAATGGCCTTTTCCTCTAAGTAGATGGTAAGATTGAGAAATCAGACTGCTACTGAATCTCTAGTATTAATGACATTAGAGACTACATACTACTACTTTATTTGCATCCAACTACTTAGTTTTACCCAAGGACATACCCCAATGTAATAGCATTTTACAATTATGCTTTTTCCTCTCTCTAGGATGAGACACACTTACCATCTTTTCTAATTAATCCTCTTATACCCATCCTTCAAAATTTTGCTGAAAAAAGACCGCTGCAATGATGTCTACTAATATCCTTTACATAATAAAGTGTAGGCTTTTTGTGGGTTATGGTTCTGTTATTGGTTTATTTAATCTTGGTATCTGAAGAATGTGGTCTATAAATATTTATCTAATGCATACATCCTAAGAACTTCAAATATTTTTGTTTCACTAAAATTAGTTTTACTACTTCTAACAAAACGTTCAAGTTACATGTGTGTAACTTTGACCTAAGTAATCTGAACAAATTCTCTTGAAGTAAATATTCTTATTAAAATGCAACTTAATGTAACAGCATTTTCTGTTTTTATTTTTTATTTTTTAAGCATAAGTACATTAGTAAAGGACTTGTTCAATTCAAACAGTATATCAAACACTTTAAACAATGTTACTAGAGGCAGCTCTGCTTTCCTTTCAATAATTTCTGAAACTAAAATGTTACAGAACTAAGCTGTATTAGCCTTTATTGCATAGGATGAGAGCATGTTTTTCTTTTTCAAACCATCTATCAACCACTTCAAACAACATTACTAGAGGCAGATCTGCTCTCCTTTGGATAATTTCTGAAACTAAAATGTTATAGAACTAGGCTTTATTAGCCTTTATTGCATAGGAATGAGGGCGTGTTTTTCTTTTTGTTGTTGTTATTAGTCACAGCTAACACAATTCCTGATTTCTTAAAAGTTACATTTATTTTTATTTTGCAATTAACATGCTATATTGTTGAAATTTAACCATGACTCTTATGTGTAAAGCAATCTATTCCATTTAATAAAACTTCTCTTGAAATTTATTCTTTTCGTTGGGTTGTTGTAAAATGCTATTAATGAAGTCTTTAATGAGAGACTGAGAGAGACTGAAATAAGGGAGGAGGTTAGTGATATACACACTAACCTTTTTTCTCAGCCTCCATATTCTTTCTTCATGTTATTGACTACATGGTGAGAAACTCAAATCTTAACTTTATTAGTTTGATCCTGATAAAGAATCTGTTCACTTATATGAACCTAATGTTCTGAAATGGTTTGATGTCTGCAAAACACTAGTCAGTTTAGATAAATCAAAAATGGAACACATTACCTTCATTTAGCTAATCGGTAGAGCATTTACTATATGCCTAGTTTGGTAATCTCTTACTGTCAGTCATTAATCTAATATGTTAGCCTTCTTCAAATATCACCCACCTAAACCCTGAATGAAGAGCTGATCTTTTTAATAATGGCAATAACTACTTCAAAGAACGACATATGCTTCAAGATTATGGATTTTCTGGTTTGAGGGGTTGTTTTGTTTCTTTGATTGTTCAGCTGTTTGGTAGCCTGAGAAAGGAAATGCTATGTTTAGTGAAAGCACATAGAGGTTAGAGGTTTCATACTATGAGA
>NW_012099543.1:1294945-1298017 GCF_000951045.1 Mandrillus leucophaeus | reverse complement strand
GTTCTTAGACTTGTAATGACATTTCTAAAACTGATCAGTTTCTTATTTTAGCCATGGACAAAGAGCTACAGGGACTGAAGAAAATATAGCAGACCTCCAATCTGAAATACAATTCATCATATATAATAAGTAAAGTCACTTCACCTTTTTAAGAACAGGTTTCTTAATTCTTTTTCTTTCAACTTGTACTTAAGATGCAGGGGTTATATATAGGCAGATTTATTACCCGGGCATATTACATTATGCAATATACCTAGAGGGGTATGACTGATCCTGTCACACAGGTACTGACCATAATACCCAACAGTTATTCAACTCTTGTGCCCATCCGTCTCTCCCCCATATAGTTCCCAGCATTTACTGTTGCCATCTTTATGTTCATGCATAGCCATTGTCTAGCTCCCAATCATAGGTGAGAACATGGAACATTTGATTTTCTTGTGTTAATTCACTTAAGATAATGACCTCTAGCTGCATCCACGTTGCTGCAAAATTCATGATTTTATTCTTTTTTATGGTCCTATAACCAGCCATAACAACATAAAATATTCCATGGTATATATGGTTCTTTAACTAATCCACTGTTGATGAGCATCTAGATTGATACCATGTCTTTGCTATTGTAAGTAGTGGTGCAATGCACATGTGAGTGTATGAGTCTTTTTGGTAGAATAATTTGTTTTCATTTGAGTATATGCCCGGTAATGGGATTGATTGGTCAAATGGTAGTCCTGTTTTAAATTCTTTGAGAACTCTCCAAACTGCTTTCCACAGAAGCTGAACTAATTTACATTCTCATCAACAGTGTATACACATTCCCTTTTCTCCACAGCCTTGCCAATATCTGTTGTTTTTTGACTTTCTAATTACAGCCATTCTGACTGGTGTGAGATCGTATCTCATTGTGGGTTTTATTTGCATTTCTCTGACAATTAGTGATGTTGCACATTTTTTCATGTTTGTTGGCCACTTGTATGTCTCCTTTGAGAAGTGTCTGCTCTTGTCTTTAGCCCATTTTCAATGGGACTATTATTAATATTCTTATTTGCTAGTCAAGTTGTTTAATTTCCTTACAGATTCTGGATATTAGACTTTTTTTGAATGCATAGTTAGTGAATATTATCTCCCATTCTGTTGGTTGTCTATTTACTCTGTGTCTTTTGCTGTGCAGAAAGTGTGTTTTGCTGTGCAGAAGCTCTTTAGTTTAATTAGGTGAAGCCAGCATCACCCTGATACCAAAATTTGCCAAGGGCACAACAAATAAAAATAAAGCAGCAGGCCAATATCCCTGATGAACATAGACACAAAAGTTCTCAACAAAATACTAGCAAATTGAATTCAACAGCACATCAAAAAGTTAATTCACCATGATCAAGTAGGGTTCATTCCTGGGATGCAAATTTGTTTCAACATGCACAAATCAATAAATGTGATTCACCACACAAAGAGAAAGTTTTCAAAAAATTATATGGTCATCTCAATATACATGAAAACATTTTTGATAAAAAACCAACATTACAGCTCACGCCTGTAATCCCAGGACTTTGGGAGGCTGAGGCAGGCAGATCAGGAGGTCAGGAGATGGAGACCATCCTGGCTAACACGATGAAACCCTATCTCTACTAAAAATACAAAAAGGTAGTCGGGCGTGGTGGTGGGCACCTGTAGTCCCAGCTACTCGGGAGGCTGAGGCAAGAGAATGGCGTGAACCTGGGAGGCAGAGCTTGCAGTGAACCAAGATTACGCCATTGTACTCCAGCCTGGGTGTCAGGGCAAGACTCCATCTAAAAAAAACAAAAAACAACAACAAAAAAAACAATAAAAAATCCAACATTCCTTCATGATAAAACCCTCAAGAAACTAGGCATTGAAGGAACATACTCCAAAACAATAAAAGCCATCTATGACAAACCCACAGCCAACATCATACTGAATAAGAAAAAAAACTGGAAGCATTCCCTTTGAGAACCAGAACACAACAATGATGCCCACTCTCACCACTCTTATTTAACATGGTACTGGAAGTCCTAGTCAAAGTAATCAGGCAAGAGAAAGAAACAGAAGACATCCAAATAGGAAAAGAAGTCAAGGTATCTCTCTTTGCAGAAGATATGATTCTATACCTAGAAAACCCTAAACACTCTGCCAAAAGGCTCTGGGAACTGATAAACGACTTCAGTAATATTTCAGGATACAAAATCAATGTACAAACATCAGTATTTCTATTATCCAATAACAACATTCAAACTAAGAGCCAAATCAAGTACACAATCACATTTATAATACCCACACCAAAAGAAAAAAGTCTTAATTCTTAAATGTGACAATGGAATTGGTTGAGCTTTACTTTCAGTTTTCTCTTATGAAAGCTTGGTTTATCCAGTTCAAGTATCTAGAGAGAGTGAGGAGCTGTACTCTATGGTGTCATCATTTAGTGGAAACTTTCTAAAACCACAAACACACATGACTTCAAAAACGTTGTAAAGGGCAGTTCGTGAGATACAAAAAAATCTCTTTTCCTCCTATCCTCGCTAGTTCTTTTAGTGCATTTCTCCCTTTGCAGCTATAGTGGTTCTTAGCTGTGGCCAGAGTAAAATCCCCTGCAGTGCTTTAAAAAGTTTCTAGTATCTGGGCTCCACCCCCATAAGTGAAACAAACTACAGAATGAGGGGGAGATGTTGATGTGAAGTTTGGACATTAAAAAAAATAACCAGATAATTCTGATGCACAGAGAAAATTTAAAAGCACTGAATTATAAGGTACTGATCTGTTTTCTAAATGTACTGTGTGTGGACTTCTTGAAAAAATTAGAAAACATAAAAATGCTGAACCAATTTGCAGCATCAGTCTTTTTTCCTCAGAGTTATTCACAGTTTTGGAATCCTCACAATTGATTTAAGACAACTTTTTTTTTCTCTCCATTTACACTAAATAGTACAAATTCTAAATTTCTGATCTTCCTTGCCTCTTCTTATTATTTTGTTGAACCCACTTCTTTTCTTTTTCTTTTCTTTTTTAAGTCCTCATAGCTTTTTTTCTTTAGCTACTACAAATATGTTTGAATGTTTGCAT
>NW_012099543.1:1290883-1293185 GCF_000951045.1 Mandrillus leucophaeus | reverse complement strand
ACTGCTTCAGTATTCACAACTTACTCTTTTACTGGTCCCAAGAGTGAAATACTTTGAACTGGCCAGTAAGCACTGGGGGCTTGCTGTGACCTGCCTCACTTTGGAGCTAGGAAGACGCCTGAAGGTTGTGGGCATCTTCCTACGTAACATTGAAGAGAAGTGTAAAGTCCTTTTTAGGGTTGCAATTTAGTTCTTTGATCTAATTCGTATTTTTGTGATGATTTATAAAATGTTTTCAATTTTTTAAAAGTTTTTAAATAGTCTGAATAGTCTATATTCTTTTCCTACTGCCTTCATCTTCCATGAGCGTGTTTTTTTTTCTGTATACTCCCTCCTCGGAACTGCTTACACATCTTTTCTTCTACTCTTTTATTTTTTATTTTTTTATTTTAATTATTTTTATATTTATGTATTTAATTATTCATTTTGAGACGAAGTCTCACTCTGTCCCCAGGCTGGAGTGCAGTGGTGCGATCTTGGCTGACTGCAACCTCTGACTCCCTGGTTCAAGCGATTTTCCTCCCTCAGCCTCCCAAGTAACTGGGATTATAGGCACGTACCACCATGCCCAGCTAATTTTCGTATTTTTAGTAGAGACGGGGTTTCACCATGTTGGCCAGGATGGTCTCGATCTCCTGACATCATGTGACATCATGATCCACCCAGCTCGGCCTCCCAAAGTGTTGGGATTACAGGAGTGAGCCACTACAACTGGCCTCTTCTACTCGTTTATATTGAATAAATAATGTTATTTTTCAAAGGCAAGTATATGTAGTATTCTATTCATATTCATATTCTCATGAAATCACATTTAAAAGAAATCTGTAGTGGCTGAGGATATCACTGTTTTCTGGCCTGCTCCTTGATTGCCATTAGATATAACCTAGGTATGGGGAACAATATTTGTTCTCGGTTCTGGCTTAGGAAAAATATTAAATAGAGATTATTAAAGTATGAAAATATCTTTGTTCTAAATTTTAGTGAATGCTTTGGATAAAAATGTAGTGTTTATGCTTATCAAATTTGTGAATGTCCTATAAATATAAAGAATAACAAATATATTTGGTGTCAGAATCAAGATGTGAGATAAGATCAACAGACTAGAATAATGGACTAAAATTAGTAATTCCTAACTTGGTAAATATAAAGTGAAATTCCTCATTTGGATTCAGAAAGATCAATTACTTAATTTCAGTATCGGAATGATCTGAATTAAGAAGAATTCAGATTAAAAATAATACATAGGTGATGAGAGAGTCGCCACTTCCCATTCTTTGGCCCATGCTAGACATTTCTAATAGTCATAGTGCTCTTCCCTGTGGAACCTGTGTATAATTTAGAGCCTGTCAACAAGAAGACTAGTACTTGATTAAATTTGGCACTGAGGTAAAGATACTGACCTGTAGATTTTGGATTTGGAGACCTGGTCCTGGCTCCACCAAGACGAGGAAAATGAGCTCAATAGCAGTACTAAAATGATTTCCCCTCTTTAGTCCTTTTGTTATTTCTTCATGGGTAAAAATGGGATTTGAATAATGTTCTGTCAAAAGTCTTTTCTAATTCTGATATTCTATTTTCTGATTTTATGAGCAAATAAAAATATTAAAAACATGATGTATCTTTAAACAACCAGTGCAGTCTTAAGCAAATGTAGATCAAGGTACACAGGGTTTCTAATATAAAATGCTGAAAAATGTGTATATATTTCCATATTGTTTTCTAAATGTTATGTTTAAAGAATATTAGTGAGTTGGACTTAAACAGAGGATGGCAGATAGAATGCTAAAGAATTTCAGAAAATAATGAAGAACTAGATTTGTTTCACCCTACACACACAAAAGAGAGTGGACATGAGTACTAGTTTCTACTTATGAATGGTTAGGTTAAAAAAAAAAAAAAAAGACACACTAGATTTCTTCCTTTGAAAATATAAATGGCACCAAAGTGCCAGTCAGGCAAGTTTGACACAATATATAGAATAGTTTCCCATATGAAAAAGCATTCAACAAAATACTGAGTTACTTTGTGAATTTACAAGGTACACTTTTAATAATGGCTAAAGATTTTGGAGAATTAACTGTAAGTCAGAAACGGTTTTATGTGCTTTACTCATTTAATGTCTTATTGACCAGTGAGGTAGGTACTATTATAAGCTCTGTTTTATGAATAAGGAAATGGTTAGGAAAATACATTAAATAAGTTATTTGTCTAATATTTCAAAAAGTAAATTAATAAGTTGTCTAAGGTTGAACAAGTTAGCAGAGGTAGGAATCACCACAAAGCCATAGCCTACATTGTTAAC
>NW_012099543.1:1286076-1288390 GCF_000951045.1 Mandrillus leucophaeus | reverse complement strand
TTGTGTCACCCAGGCTAGAGTGCAATGGCTCAATCATAGCTCATTTCAGCCCTGACTTCCCAGACTCAGGTGATCCTCTCATCTCAGCCTCCCAAGTAGCTGGGACAGCAGGTGCCCACCACCATGGCTGGCTAATTTTTGTAATTTTTTTATAGAGATGGGGTTTCGCCATGTTGTCTAGGGTTTCGCCATGTCCCCCCACCTCAGCCTCCCAAAGTATTGGGATTACAGGCATAAGCCAACACACTCGGCCAGAAATACCATTTTAAAAATCACTAAACTTTCACATTCATACTCTTTTTGTAAAATACTTTGCAGAACTCAGAGAGTATTATCCTATTAAAACATGACAAGTGAGTTTCAGTTTATTTCATTGGACGGATAGTATTTTCAAAACCCTAATCTGGCCTATTAGAGAAGAAAGATTGGAAAAAATAACACTTGTTTTTCCTCTTCATCAGTTTTCCATCTTGGCCTTTAAATTATGATGTAAGAGGCCCTCCTCAAGAGAGATGAGTAGTTTACTCTGTGGCGTAATCAAGCATCAGAGGACCCTGAGTGTAATGTTAATGTTCTGCGTGCTTCTGAGGTGAAAGGAAGTGGTGCATATACCCAGGGACAGAGCTAAGTTGAGGAACAGAACCACAGTAGCTTGAGGAAGGAACTGGTGAGAGGTAAGTTTTCCCCATAACTGATGTTTTTCATATTACTGGCTCACGTCAGAGCGATGTCTCATCATTCGTTGCAGTAGCACATGGTCTGCTATATTTGCTCATCTGGCTCTCTGGTGAGTGAAATGAAACATAAAATGATATTATGATTCTTGATCTTTAATCTAATTCCTGACTCATCAATGGGCTCTTTTTTATTGTCTTTTGTTTAAAAGTACCCCAAAGCAATGCATAAGGGAAAACTTGATTGGAAAAGAAAGCACAGAGTTTATAGGGTCACATGAGGCACCTTCTCTGTGGAGCTGACTGATTCTCCTCACCATTGCTCCTTCACCAAAAACTTGGCAGGTGTTTAGAGGCTCCTCATGTTGTGTTCTGCCTCATAGCAGGCTGTCTATTTGGCTCTTCCTTCTGCTCAGTCAGACATATCAGCAGAGACAATGGCATAACAGATGCTGATATTCAGCCTGGATCAGCCTATGTTGATTTTATGCTTATTAGTCTGAGCTAGTCACAGCCAGCTGGTTGCTGTTTGCCTTGACTGAGCAGTAGAAATACGCACAACTGCAGTGGCCTCTTGTGTATATACACCCAGGTGCTGGTTGCCGTAACAATCCCTGCCATAGCGTGAAGTGTGTTTCGGATTTATGTATATTTTTGCCTTTTTCAAAAAAAATTTATTTTAGTATTGGGACAGGCACACTGATGGAAAAGTCAGGACCCAGTTTATAAAAAAAAAAGATATATACAAAAAGAGTCCCAGTATTTGCTTCTATGGTAACTGGAAAAAGAATCTAAAGCTTAGTTTTGTTTGCTTATTAGTTTCCTCCTAATAGCAGTGAGAAGCCGGTATGGATTTTTAAAGACCCATAAGCAAGCTGCCTTTCAGGCATAGCAGACAAAATGTTTCCTGGGCAGCCAGGTGTCATGCTGTTTACTGCTTCAGTATTCACAACTTACTCTTTTACTGGTCCCAAGAGTGAAATACTTTGAACTGGCCAGTAAGCACTGGGGGCTTGCTGTGACCTGCCCCACTTTGGAGCTAGGAAGCCGCCTGAAGGTTGTGCGCATCTTCCTACGTAACATTGAAGAGAAGTGTAAAGTCCTTTTTAGGGTTGCAATTTAGTTCTTTGATCTAATTCGTATTTTTGTGATGATTTATAAAATGTTTTCAATTTTTTAAAAGTTTTTAAATAGTCTGAATAGTCTATATTCTTTTCCTACTGCCTTCATCTTCCATGAGCGTGTTTTTTTTTCTGTATACTCCCTCCTCGGAACTGCTTACACATCTTTTCTTCTACTCTTTTATTTTTTATTTTTTTATTTTAATTATTTTTATATTTATGTATTTAATTATTCATTTTGAGACGAAGTCTCACTCTGTCCCCAGGCTGGAGTGCAGTGGTGCGATCTTGGCTGACTGCAACCTCTGACTCCCTGGTTCAAGCGATTCTCCTCCCTCAGCCTCCCAAGTAACTGGGATTATAGGCACGTACCACCATGTCCAGCTAATTTTCGTATTTTTAGTAGAGACGGGGTTTCACCATGTTGGCCAGGATGGTCTCGATCTCCTGACATCATGTGACATCATGATCCACCCAGCTCGGCCTCCCAAAGTGTTGGGATTACAGGAGTGAGCCACT
>NW_012099543.1:1282170-1283681 GCF_000951045.1 Mandrillus leucophaeus | reverse complement strand
TCCAGACCAGCCCCCATGGCTCCAAGCTTTAGCAGACATGAGGTCAGGCCTGCTCTAGCTGAATTATGGTTCAGGTATTCCCTGGGAGACCCCAGCACCAGGCTGACTCCCATGAACCCAATGTCCAGTACTGACACAAAAGTCCCAGGCACAAGGCCATCCTATACTCCCAAGCTCCAGACCAGCGCTTGAAAGCACACAACCAAGCCCATCTTCATAGATCTAACTACCAGGTCTGAATGAACAGTAAGCCAGCCCCCTTGGACTCAGGCTCAAAAGCCACCCCAGCATTGGTGGGACCCTGTGGACCCAGGTTTCAGGCTGGCCTCCACAAATGCAGGCTGCAAGCCCCCTCCTAGTGAACACAAGTTCCAGACCTTCACCCAGGGACACATTTTGCAGGCTCTCCCCAGTGGAAACCAGCATCAAGCTATCCCCTGTGTGTCTAAAATCTGGGCCCACCACTGCAGACTCAATCACCAGGCCTGGCCACATAAACTCACGCTGCAGGTCCACTTCAGGAGACTCAGTCATCAGGCCTGTCCACCTGCTAGCACAGGGATTATGCTGGTTCACCTGAGGACTCCAACACCAAACCCAACTGTGACCTCTGAAACATGGGCTCACCCAGAATATCTGGATTAGCTGAATGGTAAAGGGCTTTCTCTACTGAAGTCAGTGAGTGATAAAACTGAATGAGTTGCCTACTTCTTAAAATGTACAGATATCAATGCAAGGCCATAGGACAATGAATAACCAGAGGAAAATGTCACCACCAGACAAACAAAATAAATCACTAGTAAATGACCTTAAAGAAAGATATCTATGAGTAACCTGATGAAAAATTAAAAATAATTATTTTAAAGTAACTCAGTGAGCTACAAGACATATACAAAGACAAATACACAAAATCAGAAAAAACATACATAAACAAAATTAAAATTTCAACGAAGAGATAAAAATCATAAAAAAGGATCAAACAACAATTCTGGAGTTGAATAACACAGTGACAGAACTGAAAAACATCAGAGAGCGCTTCAACAGCAGACTTGACCAAGCTGAAGAAAGAATCAGCAAGCTCAAAGGTCATTTAGAGTAGTCATTCAGATTAACAACATCAACAAAAAAAGTGAAGAAACCCAATACAACTATAGGACAGCATCAAGTGGACCAGTGAACATATTAGAGGAGTCCCAGAAGGAGCAGAGACAGAGAAAGAGGTAGAAAGGTTGTTTACATAATTAAAAACAAACACTTTTCAAATCTGGGGAAGAAAATGCACATCCAGATCCATGAAGCTACTAGCCTCAAATAGATTAAATATAAAGAAATCTTCACCAAACCACAATATAATCAAATTCTCAAAAGCAAAAGAATTTTTAAAGCAGAAGGATAAAAGCAACTCAAATGTAAGAGAATGCTCATAAGACTATAGGGAGACTTCTCAACAGAAACCTTGCAGGCCAGCAGGGAATTGGATAATGTATTCAAATTACCTGAAAAACAAACAA
>NW_012099543.1:1272477-1272825 GCF_000951045.1 Mandrillus leucophaeus | reverse complement strand
TCCATTGTTTATTCCCTCAATGAAACATCAACTTGAACAACTATCCACCTGTGAAATACCTTCTTAAGAATGAAGGAATCCAGATGAGAGATTACGGCACTGGGGTAGAGCACAGAAATATGAAGACACGCATTGAAGAGGGTAGGAAGAACGATTGTACATTACCCATGTCACTCTGCTCCCAAGCCAGTGGAGTAGAGCATGGACACATATGACCGTCATGTGGAAGAAGGTGAATAAAGTAAGCAACTGATTCACTGCAGTCCCCAACACCAGGCCAGCCCCAGTAAACTGGGTAAAATCTAGTAAACCCCTATGCCCAAGCCAGCCCCTGTGGTCCCAGGGCCT
>NW_012099543.1:1202912-1270747 GCF_000951045.1 Mandrillus leucophaeus | reverse complement strand
ACTATACTTGGAAAAGCTTTCTTTTAGAAATTAAAAAGACATAAAGACTTTCCTTGAAAAACAAAAGCTGTGGTAGTTTATTAACCTTGGACCTGCTTTACAAAACATGCTAAAAGAAAGCTTTTCAAGTTGAAATGAAAGGATGCTAACTAAAAACATAAAAATATATGAAAGTATAAAGTGACTGCAAAGATAAAATATAGTAAAGTTCAGAATACTCTCATTGTAATGGTGGTGCTTAAATCACTTTTAATTCTATTATAAAAGTTGAAAGACAAAAGTAGTAAAAGTAATTATAGCCATAATAAATTTCTAATAGATTCATGATGTATAGATATGCAAATTGTAACATCAGTAACATAAAATGTGGGGAGAGATGAAGTACTTTGACATCGCATTTGACTTTTTACATAGTAATTGACATGTGTCAAAGCAATGATGAATTGAGATCTGTAAAGTGTAGATTGGAATCAATACAGTGAAGAGATTATGTATGTGGTTGAAGTTAAATTGTTATCAGTTTAAAATGGACTGAGAACTATAAAATATTTTATGTATGTCTCACGGTAACCACAAAGAAAAAACCTGTAGTTGATTCGCAAAACATAAAGAGAAATAAATTGAAGCATTCTGTTACTACTACTACTAATAAAAATAATATTTTAAAGGAAGACAGCAAGAAAGGAAAAAGTGAAGAGAGACTTCAAAATAGTAAGAACACAATTAGCAAAATGGTAGTAGCAAATCCTTACCTATCAATAATTACTTTGAATGTAAAGGGAATAATTTTTCAATCAAAAGGCATAGAATGAATAACTGAATTAAAAAAAAAAACAAAAAAAAACAAGACTCAACTATATACTGCCTACAGGTGACTCATTTTAACCTCAAGAACACATATAGGCTAAAAGTAAAGTGATAGAAAAAGACATGCCATTCAAACAGTAACTAAAAGAGAACAGAAGTAGCCATTTTTATATCAGAAAAAAACATTTTAAGTCAAAAGCAGTCACAAGAGACAGGATGACCACTCTATAATGATAAAGGGATCAATTCATCAAGAGGTTATATAACAATTTTAAATATGTTTGCACCCATCATTGAAACACCTAAATATATAAAGAAATATTAACAGAACTAAAGGAGAAATAGACAGCAATGCAGTTATATAAGGGTCTTAACTCACTTTCAACAATGGAAAGGTCATCCAGAAAGGAAATCAAAAAGAAAAACAGGAGATCTAAATTATACTGTGGAACAAATGAACCTAACAGCTCTACACAAAACATTCCATAGCAGAATACACCCTGTTTTCAAGCAAACATGGAATATTCTCCAGGATAGCTCATATATTAAGCCAAAAACCAAATCTTAACAAATTTAAGAAGATTTAAATCATTTCAACTATATTTTCTGATGACAATGTTAGGAAAATAGAAGTCAATAAGAGGAGGAAAATTTGAAAGCACCAATAAATAACTCCTAAAACTCATGAGAAATCAAACTTATGAAGATATGAAGAATCTACAGAAAACTAAAGGCCTGGACCTGATGTTTTTCTTTGTGAAAAGCATAGCTCATTACCCTGCCTGGATTCGTAGCCCTTCCTAATTAAGTTCCTCTGAAATGTCTGGGATATTCACGATTAGGCAATTCAAGGCTTAGAACAGCGACCCAGAGAGCCTCTGGCTTTTGTAGAAGCTCTGTCCAAGGAAAACAAAATAATATTTACTGATTCTTTACATTTGTAAATAAAACATATTTATTAAAAGTCTATGTCATCAAAATGTATTTTATTGTCTTTTATAATTTTTTCTTTCATATAAAATCAAATTAATAACTCAATGATGTTAACCAAGATAATTATAGCCACAGTCCAGTAAGTAAGTTAAAGAATTATAGAAATACAGATTCTGTAATCACTACTGGTGCTGTAATTATTTTCCCTAATGTTTTTATCCCTCCGATGTCAGTAATAAGCCTCCATGACCTCTGTGGATGAACTGGGGCCCAGAGCAACATTCATCAAGTTGCTTCATCTCTTGTTACTAACAGATACTAGAGTAGTTCTCTGGCATCTTTCCTATACAAGTAAGACCTGAGTTATGTTATTATTATTATTTTTAAATATTCCCCTTGCTTTGCAATTACCTCTTAGTCTTTGTTACTTAATTTTCTATTTCTCATAAACATGCTATCACCTCCTTATTATATATATATATATATCTCACATGTCCATCCAAATGTCTTTGGCTCAGACATTAAAATGTATTATTTATTATTTTTATTATGTGCATCTTACCAGCAATTCCACTCCTAACAATTGATCAATGAAGGGTGAAGCATGTGGTTTCTCTATTGTCGAAATAACGTTAAGCTTGTTGATATATGAGTTTTGGTGATAAAATTGGTCTGCGAGATTGCTGAGAAAAATGAGTGGTGAAAGTAACATAAAAGAATATTGTCTCAGTGGAAGTAGCATTATCACTTCTATTTTTTTAAATAAAGAAATACATTCATTACCAGAAAAAAAAATAGTTAAAATAATTCAGTTTTCCCTGGGAGATTCATATTTTGCATAGAAAAATTAATTAAATACTAATACCCTTGAAGCCAAGAATTATCTTATTTATAGTTAAGCCTCCTTCACCCTCTGCCATGCCTTCCATAGTTAGTAGCACCTAGCAAGTGCCCAATAAATGAATAGAATGAATGAATACATAAATAAATGAGTTTATAAGAAGGTATAACAAGTCATAGTATGTCTATGGTTATGCTCAGTTGATACACTACAGAAATTATCACACCTGAAAAATAAAAGAACTAGTTAAGAAAAGTGCATAATAAGGAGATTTTAATTTGCTTTCCTGATGCCATATTATGTCTTACTACATTTAAAAAGTCTTAAAAAGTCTGTATGAACCATATTTGTTTTTCTGTTTGTTTACTTGCATTTAAAAAAAAAAGAATTTCCACTTTTATTTTTAGAACAAAATAAGGGAGTACATGTGAAGGTCTGTTACAAGGGTATATTGGTCTGATGCTGAGGTTTGGGATATGGATGATCCCATCACCCAGGTAGTGAGCTTAGTGCTCAATGGTTAGCTTTTCAATCATTGTCTCCCTCCTCATCCCCCCACCCTTGTAATATCCAATATTGATTGTTGCCATCTTTATGTACATGAATAACCAGTGTTTAGCTCCCAATTTTCAATGAGAACATGCTGTATTTGGTGTTCTGTTCCTATGCTAATTCACTTAGGATAATAGTCTCCAGCTGCAAAGGACATGATTTTGTTCCTTTTTTATTACTATATAATATTTCATAGGCTATGCATGATACTTGTTAAGCAAGTTTATTTACACATGAAGAAAATAGAAAATAAATAATTCTAACATGTATCCTTAGTTGGATATATAGTATGATTTATCATTTATAATTCTTATTCATGAGTGTCATGGAAGAGACTGAGGGCCTTTAATTTGATCTGAGTATTAAATTTCCATAGTTTAGAAATTTTATGATGTAAGTTATTCCAGTGGAAAGGATTATAGGGTAGAGAATCTCAAAGTCATTGAAAATCATGGGATTTTGATCTTCACCATGTCCAAACGGTTTCATTTTTAAATGAGAAAAACAAACGAGGTTCATGTGGATTTGATTCAATGCTGGAGAGTGCTACAGAGTGAGACAGTGGTTCAAAAACAAACAAACAAACAAAACAAATAAAAAACAAACTAAGACTTAATTTTCTTAGAACTGCGATCGTTACTACTCTAGTTAGTTTAGTTTCTCCCACAGAATCTACTAATTGCTACAAATTCATTTCGAATGACTGTGCTAGGTTCTGTTTTTCCTCTCTTTTTCTTTCTTTCATTTTCCCACATCGGCCAGGAAGACCCTGTCTTTATCCAACGTGGCCAATAGCTTTGAGTTTAATAACTCCTGGTTTGGATGATTAACAGTAAGTAGCATGTCAAGACTGTGGTAAATCTACCGGGGGCTTTGCGTCAGTACATTTCCTTCAATGTACCTTTTACTAGGGTCCAGTTTCCTCATGCCAACATCAAGGTTGCTCCCTAATCCATGTTTGCTTGAAGATGCTAATTACTTTCTGCGTATCATCTGTTTCATACCATTTCATAGCATCTAGTTGAGAATTGCTACAATAAAAGCAAATCTGTGACCCTGAACTGGCAGACATCTGAATTGCCCATTAACTATTCTCTTTCACCTTTTTGACCTGACCAAGCAACCAAACACAGTCACTGATACCTACTCTAAGTACATTCTGGAGGTTTTAGAGTCCCAAGCAAAAGTGTTCCTTTCAAAGGAAAGAGAACAAATGAGGGCTATTTGAGTTGTAGCTAATTTATTTCTCTAGTTTGTGAAACAGCAAACACCTAAGTATATTAAATCTTTCTTTTCACCTCAATAGTCTCTTAAAATTTCTTGGGTTGTAATGTTCAGCTACTTAAAATTACTTTCCTTCTTTTTGTGCTTTTCCTCAATTTTTGTGTTATTTCTACTCTTTTATCTTTCTTTATCTATTTGGAGTTATTTGATGTGATAGATATGAGATGTTTCTTTTTTTCTTATGTATTCACGTTTATTTTGGAATTGTTACTTAACATTTCTTGATATCATATTCCCTAGGATCTAAGATCTAGACTTTCAACATCAGGATCTAATTTGAATCTATTATCTTACCATTGGAGTTGCCAAATTTTCTCACAAGACAAAATAGGTGATGATTTTGTCATGAAAACAGCCACATATTTACTTTAGGTTTAAATAAATACTCTTCAACTTACTGAATTCATTGAAAAAATTAGGAGAGAATATGAAGGTGGAACTAAAATGTCTTTATGGTATTTGCACTTGGGGATAAACCATTAAGTCCTAGCAATTAGAAAGTAGAAAGTATTTCTCTCTCTTTCTCTCTCTTTTTTCTTTCTCTCTCTCTCTCTGTCTTTCCTTTCTCTCTCTCTCTCTCTTTCCTTTTTCTCTCTCTCTCTCTCCCATTCTCTCTCTCCTGACTTCAAAAGAGTATTACCCAAGATGGTGTTCCTTTTTGCCACCACTTCATTTTTTTCCCTTTTCAAACTTCTCAATTCTGTCCTGGTTCTCTAAACCTTAACTCTATCCAATTCCAGGTATCTGAAAGTAGAATCACCTTCAAGGTGGTCAAAGTAAAAATAAAATGTAGAAAAATATTGTTTTGAAAAATATCTTCCAGAATGCTGAGAATTTTATCAGGGATTAAATACAAAGTCAACCAGAAAACTTAGAGTTCCTGAGAAGAAAAAATGTAGAGTGAAAGAATACTGAAAAACAGAAGGAAGAATTTAGAGGATGGAAGAAAAGATTTGTTAATATTATAGAGTCATTAGCAAGTAAGTTAGACATCAACTTGGCTTAAGCCTGGAATTCTGCTAACTCTAGGTTAGTCAGATGTCCCATGAAGTCTTCAAGGAGAACTTGCAAATACTGTATTTATTATACAAAACTTTACATATAATCATCTCAGAGGAAAAAAAAAATGAAAACACATAACCACAAAGCACCCATGAAGTTAGTACAATTTCACCAATTAATATTTAGTGAAAGTATTAACCAAGATGAACAATACCTTCAGATAAGAAGAATAGAGAAGTCAAATTAAGATGATTTTCCCAGCTGTGAGATTTGAGATGTGCATTGGATTCACCAGGTGCACTGAAACAGGTTTCACTGACTCAATTCTCTAATTAGCCAAACCACGGAAACCACTGCAAGAATGTTTCTCACTGTTTATCGTTTCTTTTTTATTTGCTTGTTATTTCTCCCAGACTCTTTGCATCTGTCCCATATACTTTCTTTATTTTCCATTACGCCCTCTGAAATATTTTGAATAATTTGAGGGAAGACTTGGAACTGAAGTTGAAAGCAAACAAAATACTTACGAGCTAGATGTTGACTTTGTCACTCTCTTGCTCTGTGAACTTTGAGTTACTAGATCTCTGCTTTCCTCTCTATCCATTAAAAATGTTTAGAAAATCACTGAAACCAAATGTCAGTAATAGCTGCTCTCTGTATACATAATGTATATGAGCTGATTATAAAATGCTTGATATTTGTCTTAATTTTTCTTCAGGTCATCTGATTATTTGTAGTTATATTCCTTTATATTTTGATTACGTTCTCCTAACATTAAAGTATTACTTGTCTTTTCTCGACTTTATCCCAGTTAGAGAAACTATACATTTAACAACTTTACCATGATTTTCCTTCTCAGTTCCTTAAACTAGCCATTTTTGATACATTATCTCAGTGTGTTTATTAATTTAAATATGCATTTTTATTTGAATGCATTTATTTTCAGGAGTCAGCATGTCTATAAACCTGCAGAGAAGAGCCCATTAACTGAAATCTATGATGTTATTGATGCTAGAGAAGCATATCAGGTTGCTGCCTGTTTGGCATTCTTTGGACAGTGCCAGAAAGATTCAGCCATCTTCAAAATGTCACTCAATGCCTGCACTATCATGGTCAAAAAAAAAAAAAAATATTAAAGCCACTGGGAATCTAATCTAGTTTGTACCAACAAATTCAAACAATATAGAAAATGAGAAGTGGATGAAATGCATCAAACATTAAAAAATAGATATTGTCTTAATACAAAGTATATATATATTCAAAATTATGATAGTGTTAACAGTAGGTAAGTGACCTGCAACAAGAATAGACAATTCATTAAAAGAAAAATCCAGGTGGAAAATAAGCATCTGCTAACATGAACACACTCTTTAGTAATCAAAAGATTGCAAATTAAAACAATAAAAAGGTACATTTAAAACCTATTAAATTAACACAATACCTGATGCTAATGATGTTGGGTAAAACTAGTGTATTTCTACGTTAACTAATAGTATTATAAATTGGTGCAAAATTTTGAAAAGCAGTATTATAGTAATTCGGAATACTTTAAAAACTGTTTCTACACATAGATTTCTTAAAACCATTTTTGAATCAGTTTAAAAATAAAAAAGCAAAACAACTTTTCATCTCTAGTATTTTATTTGCCATTATTTGGTGTTTTTAAAAACTCAACAATATAGTGGAAAATAACCCAATATGTGAAAAATCTTACAACTTAATATAAAACAAGTAAAAGAAAACAAAGTTCAAAATTATATGAATATCATGTATGTTTATGGTCAAAGACTAAAGGGTAACACAAATTACAAAAACAACTGTTGGCCTACTGTGTGGACTTTATTATTTACTTGATTTTATTTTCAAAATTCTTTTTTATTATAGTATTTTAATAATAGTGTATACAGACAAAACTTTGTATAATATAAAATCTTGTTCAAGTTGCAACTATCCTGGAGGACATACTAAGCTTAGCAGAAATATATTAACAGCAAACTGAAATCAAGCTAGCTTGCTTTTAGTATACAGAAGAAAAACTTATTTAGGAAGACAGTAAGTTACAGAGAGATAAAAATGCTTTTGAAAAAAATATGAAACAAACTCAGATCTTTTATACTTTGGCAATTGATCTAGGACTGAATAAAGCCAAAATCCTAATGATCTCCATGGTAGTCATAAAATGAATGAAATTCACCTTGTTAGTGCTTTTAGAGTTACCTGTATGTCACCTACTATGCACCAACATTTTCTTATATATCCTCCTTTATCTGTACCTTTTTATTCCTCCAAGCTATTTTTTTTTTGAGATAGAGTCTCACTCTGTCGCCCAGACTGGAGTGCAGTGGCATGATCTTGACTCAGTGCAACCTCTTCCTCCCAAGTTCAAGTGATTCTCCAGCCTCAGCCTCCCAAGTAACTCAGATTACAGGCACTTGCCACCACGCCCAGCTAATTTTTATGTTTTCAGTAGACATGGGGTTTTACCATGTTGGCCAGGCTGGTCTCAAGCTCCTGACCTCAGGTGATCCACACCCATCAGCCTCCCAAAGTGCTGGGATTACAGGCATGAACCACCAGACCTGGCCTATTCTTTTAGGTTATTTCAACATCAAATAATGAATGTGTAAATATTAAATATATAAATACTATATATAACCATTTTAAGCATGCTACCCTATATTCTAAATATTTCTTTATAATTTTATATACATTTCTTTTATTTCTTCTTTTATCGTATATTTTGCAATAAATCTATTTTAGTTGTCATTTGAGTTTCTCATCTTCCTTTCCAATGTGAATTAGATTTTCCTTCTATTTATCCCTTCACGTCATTTCAAATCATGAATAAGAATGAAGGTGACAGCTTGGATGAGTTCCAGATGTGTCAGAAAGTATATGTTCATATTTTTGTCAATATGTTTAATATAATAAAATCATATTTGGTATTCTTAAGTTCCTACATTATAATTGACCTGTATAAGAATATAAAAATTCAATAATTTGAAGTAATTGTCTGAAATAAAGATCTATGAATGTGCTCATAGAAGGCAAAAATCCTTCTATAGTTATGACTCTTATAATCATCATGGCAATTTCTACCAACATACCTGTGAAATATCTTCCATGCACACAGAGCCCTTCTCAGATAATTTTTTAGCACAAAATATTTTTGGGCATTAGTTTTAGTTTTGTATGTGACTGCTTGGAAACTTTCTCTATAACAGGAAGTATTTCTTCCAAGATCATGAATGAAAGCACATATTGTTTTATTTTCAAATGTATCTTTTTACCATAAACATAATTCCATAAATCCAAGTAAAGTCAAAACAGGTTGATGCATTATTATAGGGTTCCATCTCTACATGGGGCCATTATTCCTCTTGGGACAGGAGAACTTGGGACTATTAAAGAGTAGCTTTTACCAAAGTATTATTGCTTTGCTGAGGTGAAATATGTTGACACAACATATACATGAAATTTTAACACTTAAGTCTTTATGTGTGCAATTTTTTACTTGGAATTTTTTATTTTTCAAAATATTGACCTCTAATGTAATACCATTTATTCTACCATCTTTCAGCCTTGATCTGCTTTTGATTTATCTTATTGATTTTTCTTGCTGTCATATCCTGGGGGAAGAAAAAAATGGTATCACACAGACACATACACACATATTTATTTTTCGTCATTCCATTACTTTATGTATAATGTCGTGGCATTTGAACTCAGGTTATTTCTAGTTCACAGCTTGGCTTAGTAGTTTGCCATGATTAAATAGCTTAACATTTCTATGTATCAGTTACTCGTATCTAAAATAGAGATGATAATAGATTCTGTCTCATTGAATTATTGAAAGAATTAAGTCAGTTAATTGATGAGATGTGTTTAGATTAGGGACTATTACACAGTAAATTGCTCAAGAAGTGACCTATCTGTGATGTGTTTGCATTGAAATCTCTTTAAATTATCCAATCCAAGGTTGGAGACTATTTTCAATTGTACTTGTACAGTTGTTTTTTTTTGTACAGTTAGTGCTAGTAAAGTCTTTTCATAAAACCTGGGTTGAAACTATATTGTATCCAATTCCAATTCATAGTGTTCTCATCCTTTATTACAACTTAGACCTTGCTTTATCTGTTTCCTATGGGCTTCCCACCATCATTCTAGCAGAGGTTGTTTTAATACTTTCTGAAACTTCTCATATCCAATGACACCACCATCTTATTCACTCTCAAAGAATGACTCAACTTCCTACTTCACTAAGATTAGGTTCATCTTTCTCCTTGAATTGTTTTCTATCTCAAAAATTTTTTGCTTTATTTTCTTTCCTCTTGTTTCATGAATTTTTGTTCTCTACTCTTTCAAGTCTAACTGCTCCATGCCCCAAACCGTTTAAACCTCTCCTGTTTTATTTCCTTCCATTCTTAAGAAATCCATTGTACTTGTTAGTATCTTCAGGCTCTCCCATCTTGACTGAATTCTTTATGCTAATTCAAAGGTTCCAAATTTTTCTTATCCTGAAATTATTCTATTTTTTTTCTTCTAACTACTCCTCTTTTTTTTCTTCTATTTCGTAGATTGGCTATCTTTTCCTTCTCCCCTGCTTGATTGAAACTCCGTTCTCAGAATGAACTAGTAAGAGTCAATTATGCCCAAACTTCTTGCAATGGACTGAATATTTGAATATTTGTGTACCTCCCAAATTCTGTATCTTGAACTCCTAATGTGAGGGTATTGGGAAGTGGCAGCTTTGGGAGGTAATTAGGTCATGGAAGTAGAGCCTTTATAAAGGGTATTAGTGCCCCTATAAAAGAGATCCCACAGAGCTCCCTCACCCTTTTTCTGTCATGTGAGGATACAATGAGAAATCAGTATTTTGCTACCTGCAAGATGACCCTCACCAGAACCTTACTAGGTTGGCCCTCTGATCTTGGACTTTTAGCCTCCAGAATTGTAAGAAGTTAAATTTCTATTGTTAATAAGCCACCTAGTTGGTATAACAGCTGAACTGAATAAGTCATTTCTTAACATTGATAGCACAATTTTTAAATCTTTTTGTTTCTTCCTTCATTCTTTCATTTGTCTCCTCAGAAACTATTTGTTGAAAACCAAACAGGTAGCAGGATTTATAATCAGGAGGGTACAAAAGATCTATAACAAAAGATCTTTGTCATTCAAGAATGTGCTGTCTACTTGATGAGTGTGGTTAGGTTGTTCTTGTGTTGCTATAAAGCAATACCTGAGGCTTGGTAATTTACAAAGAAAAAATTGTAATTGGCTCATAGCTCTGCAGGCCATATGAGCATGGCACCAACATCTGCTAGGCTTCTGGCAAGCGCCTCAGGAAGTTTACAATCTTGGTGAAAGGTGAAGTGGGAACAGGAGTATCACATGGCAAGAACGGTGTGAGAGAGAGAAGGGGGATGTGGCACATACTTTTAAGCAATCAGATCTTGCATAAACTCACTCATGACACAGGGAATGGCACTAAGTCATTCACAAGGGATCCAACCTCATGATCCAATCCAGGCCCCACCTCCAACACTGGGAATCACATTTCAACATGAGATGTGGAGGGGTCAAATGTCCAAACCATATTATGAGACATAAGATTAATTTCACTGTGATACAAGAGGAAAATTATTATTTCCTTAAAAGACATAAAAGTAAGATTATTTTGTTTCCTTTATGCAATAACACTTGTACATTTCTGCTTAGAATTTTTATTTGGGAACTATAGTAGATGTCTGTCCTTTGGCAGCAGTTACAATAAGATGAAAGTATATTTTCTTAGGATATGTTAATCTGCTCTGCACAATGACTGTTGGTTGCATAGTATTCAGAGGTGAAGGACACCTCTGGGAATCTACCTACTTGAAAATATTTGGATATCTCAAGATTTATTTACTTTTCTTATGTGTTAATATGTGTCCATGTAGGAAACATATTTACATTTTAATTCAAAGCAGCGGTAACTTTAGTGGAAAGAACACTGGCTGGATATTAAGGAGATTGCATTTCTAATCCTGGCCCTAGAGATCATTAACTGAACTAGTAGAAATCTCTTAATTAGTCTGAACTTCAATATACTCATCAAAATAAATTGGCTCAGTTCTTGAACATTTGCTCTTCTTTGTTTACATTTGGGTTCTAGATGATCTCATCCAGTCATATAGCTTTAAATATCCTATTTGCACTGACAGTTGTCAAATGTATAATGCCAACACAGAAGTTTCTTCATAAAATCCAGTTCTATATTTTTAACATACTGCTGTCACCTTCAAATGGACATTCATTAGAATTTCAGCTTTTTCATGTTCAGAGGTGAACTACCTGAATGCTCTTAATTCTTCCCCATCTTGGCCAGTTGTAATCCCAGAGCATCTCAGGCAATGTGTATCTATTTGAAGTCTGATTGATTCTTTATTTTAACTGAAAAAACCATTTATTTATCTTCCTTGGGATTCCTATCACAGCGCAGGAAAACTTCATATTTTTAGTTATATAGATGAGAAACCTTGTTGTTATCCTTGACTTACTATATTCTCTTCTATCACTTATCTTATATGAGGGCAGATGCTCTTGGATTTGTGTTTAAAATAAATCGAGATTTGACCACTTCTTACCACTTGCTAAAACCACAGACCAAGTTTCCATCATCTCTTACTAGAATTCTTTCAATAAAAGTCTGCTTTTCCTAATTCAATTCCTGTACCCGCTGCCAACCAATGTTTTCAAAAAACAATTGTAGTGATCCTTTAAAAATTTGGGTATGATTATGTCATTCTGCTGCAATCAGAATTTAACTGCATTCATAATAAAACCCCAAGTTCTTATCATAGCCTTTGAGATTGCAAATAATCTGAACCTTGATTACCTCTTTATCTTCAACTGTTCTTTCCCTTATATACTTATACTTGCCTCTTTGCTATCCCTCATACAAACCAAGGATACCTGCACACTTGAGGGTATTTCCTTCTTGCATTATCTTTAGTGTATTCTTCCCCAGTTAATTACCTGGCTCCTTCAAACCCTCCCTCAAGTCCATCCCCAAATACCATCATGAATCAGAAGACTTCTGTAATATACTTTGGGATCTATAGCTTCTTATTCTACTCATTTTTCTTTACAATATTTATCGCTATACACATATATGTGTATGAATATACACATACATGTATATGTAATATTCACACATGCTCTTTTCTAAAAGTACTACCTTTAAACCAACATGAATGTTTTATGTGAACATGGATATTTTCTGTTTTGTATTCTGACAAGGCTTAAGATAATATTCTTCTAAGAAAAAATAAATGGTAATATAAAGAAACCCCTTTTGTTATAAAATTATTAATACATATAGCTAGCAAAGTTTTAGGATAGCGGTGTATGCATGTGGTGAGATATAGTAATACTTAGCCTCTTCAACATACTAAACCTCTATTAATAGTAATTATAAGTGATAAACACTATTATGTCCTACATTTGTAGAACTCTTCAGTGGGTTTCAAAACACCATTACATTCATTATTTTATTTTATTTTCCAACACTCTGTTCCTGGGCAGCATAGGTGTTACCCTTTTACTGGAGTGGTTAAGGGGCACCACTGCAGTGGGCATATGTATTTGAGGGAGAGCAGCATTTAAATGAGGTCATTAAGGAGAGACAAGAAAATGTGAAAAAGGTTATAAATGAGATGCTGTTAGAAATTAGATGGACTAAAGGCTATTAGGTTGACTTAGTCTTAAAGAAGGTTAAAAGAATGCTTAACCAGAATTGCCTTTGAAAATATTTGCTTAGAAGGGTTATCTAGCTGAGAAGATGAGAAATGCATGGGAAATTTATATTTTTGTCTATCATGTTTGACATTTTATAATGTTTATGAATTCTGAGGGAATATTTATAATCCAAATAAATCAGAACATGCAGTACAGTACAGCATATTAGAGATGGCTAATCAGAAATTCAAAAGCTGTCGAAAGCTCATGTTACTGCTTTAAGGAAACAATGAAGTACAACATGCTGAGGAGAGAAGATGATCAAAGGCCATATAAGCTCAGATTGTAGCATAGTTGAAGATATGAGGTATATCTATTTTTTTTTTCAGTTATTGGTAACAAATATTATAATACCAAAAACTTTTTCAGTATTTATTATGTGCCAGACACTATGCAAATAATATTATAGACATTTTCTTATAGAATTCTAAAAGTCAACCTGCCAGGTAGGCACTATTTTTTTTTTATTCAAAGGAAACTGCAACTTAGAAAGATTAAGTAGGCTACCCAGGTGACAGAGTTTTTCATATTTTTATTTTTTTACGGATCTGGAATTAAACAAAGGTCAGTATAAATATAAAATCCAAGCTCCTAACTATAACATTATTGAGCGTGTTGATTGACTATGTGGTAGGTAGAATAAGACCTCTTCCCTGCTAAAGATTTCCATGCTCTAATCTCCAGAATCTGAATATGTTAACCAAGAGGGATTTTGTAAATATAATTATGTTAAGAATTTGGGTATGTGACTATCATCCTGTATTATTACTTGGTGAACACAGTGCGGTCACAAGTGTCCTCATAAGAAGGAAACTAGAGGGTTAGGATCAGAGTGAGAGAGATTCAAAGATGCAATGTTGCTGACTTTGAAGATGGAGGAAACGGGCCATGAGCTGAGGAATACAGGTGGCTTCTGGAAGTTGGAGACGGCAAAAAAATACGTTGCCAGCTAGAAGAAATACAGCCCTAAATTTTAGCACAGTAAGACCATTTTGGACTTCTCACCTCCAAAATTATAAAATAATAAACGTATGTTGTTTTAAACCACTCAGTTTGCGATAATTTGGTATGTCATCAGAAACTAATATAACCTGTATATAATACACAATAATAATTGTCTAGTTGAAAGGGAAAGGATGAACACAAAACTTAGTGAGGGAATCCTGTGTTGGAACAGTGAAGGGAATGTTGTGGAGTTAGGTCCTGAGCAGAAGTTAACCCTGAACAGGAGCTTGTGGAATTTTTTCCTTTGAAAGTACAGAAAAGCATGCCAAATAGATACAGATACAGTTGGACTTGAAGATACAGGAATGAGAGATTAAAGAAGAACATGAATGAGAGACATTAATTTTCTCCATGAAGTGAGACATAAGGCTACTTAATAAAAGCTAGAATAGGAAAATGAATGTAGATTTGGAAGCACCGGGAAAATTTATGTTAGAGGCTGTGGTGAGTGACAGAGGACTTGGTAGGGACAAAGAAAATATTTGTCAATAAACAGGGAAGGTAGTTAAATATAGAAACCCTGTATTTTCTCTCAGCCTTAGATGAAGGTATTTTTTTCTCCAGCAATCCATTGATTGAGTTTGTACTCAAGGCACTGCTGTAGAAAATGACATATATATATATATATAGGATACATACATGGCATTATGTTTAGGTTAGGTGCTTACAGGTAGATGTGAAATAAGAACAAAGGGGCAAAGAGATGGAAAGGTAACAATATTCAAATGTAAAAAAGTTGTGATCAAAGGTCCCCAGACCCTAGGGGATTTCTGCCCCCACCTCCTAGCTGACATGAAGAAGAGAAATGGCAAAATGTCACGGGAATCCAAGAATAGAGACATGGGCCATACTCTGAGGCAGAGCCAAACTTCTTGGATACAGGAGGGTAGCCCCAAATTGATAATGTGTAAGTCTCTGCCAACTAGCAGAAACTGAGTTTAAGAAAATAAAGGAGGCTCTTTTTATTATATGCTTGAGTTTGCAGATTGTGCCTCAAAGCTTTTTCAAAAAATTTAAAAAGTAACAGAGAGAAAAGTGAAACTGAACTGAAAGTATAGATTTCTTGAATTTTAGCAAGCTGAATAAAATTTCTACTTTATAAACTTATATTAATCATACTTTTATCAATGGGAAATAGATTTTCTAAAAACGTAATACATCTTTCCCAGTGTGAGTATAAAGAAATTATATGAGAAATTACATTGTTTCAGATTCTTTTTTTTTTTTTTTTTTTAAGTGGAGTCTCGCTCTGTTGCTCAGGCTGGAGTGAGTGGTGCGATCTGGGTTCACTGCAAGCTCCGCCTCCTGGGTTCACGCCATTCTCCTGCTTCGGCCTCCCGAGTAGCTGGGACTACAGGCGCCCACCACCTCGCCCGGCTAGTTTTTTGTATTTTTTTAGTAGAGACGGGGTTTCACCACGTTAGCCAGGATGGTCTCGATCTTCTGACCTCGTGATCCGCCCACCTCGGCCTCCCAAAGTACTGGGATTACAGGCTTGAGTCACCGCGCCCGGCCTGTTTCAGTTCTTTAAAAGGTGATGTATCATGTTAGCAAGTTAACACTAATTCATTCTTTTGCTACTTATCACACACAGTACTCTGGATTTGATGGGTGAGTAAATGAAGAAAAATGAAAGCTTGATTTCTCAAAACCATAGTGGTTGCCTTTAGCACAAGAATTACAAATAAGGAAGTGGGTAACCGTAATGCTACCTCCTCATGGAAGAAACTAGTCTTGCTGCCTCCCAAGTGTCCATCCACCGTCCTCCTGCTGTGGGCTCTGAACTCGTGGTACATGTGTGACAAGACGACAGAACCTCGGCATTCCAAAGCCAGATCTCTGAAATTGTTAGGGAAGTGTTTGAAGACCAATTCTAAAACTGTCATACTCTATAGATATGAAAAAGATATCAGAGAAAAAAGGGACTTGAGATCTCCTGCTTTCACCCTATACTGGTTTGTTAGGGCTGTCATAAAGAAATACACATTCTGGGTGGCTTAAATAACAGAAATTCATTTTCTTTCAGCTCTGGAGCCTAGAAGTCCAAGACTAAGGTGTCAGCAGATTTGGTTCCTTCTGAGGTCTTTCTCCTTGGCTTGCAGATGGTTGCCTTCTTGCTGTGTTCCTACATAGTGTTTCCAATGGTGCACCACAAGAGGAACTGTGGAATCTCTGTGTGTCAAAATTTCCTCTTCTTATGAGATCACCAGTCATATTAGATTAAGAGCCACTCAAATGGTCTTATTTTAACTTAACCACCTCTTTCAAGGACCTATCTTCAAATACATTTTAAAGGGGTGAGAAAGAGGTGATGGGTCACATTCAGAGGTAGTGGAGGTTAGGGTTTCAACCTATGAATTGTGGAGTGGCACAATTCAGTCCATAACACGTCCCCAGTCAAGGAGAATTGAGAGGAAGAATGGAACCTTCTTCCCCTCCAGAAAAGTGTGAGAGAGTTCCAGAAAGCTGCTTGAAGTGTTTGAAATGTGTTCTGTAAAGTTGGAAGACTAACACAAGGCTCATAGTTGACTCATGAATCTGAAAACTGTGTAACGTGCAAGTAAGACAAAAGTGGCTACATGAAGATCAATCTGAATTTTCAAAATTTATATTGGTAAGAGAGGTATGCATGTTTCCTGTTGGCTAGACATAAGCTAAAGAGGAGAGATTGGCTAGACATGGGCTGAAGAGCAGAGGTTATCTGGGGTCCTGTTCAAGAGAGCACCTGCAGGGTAGAAGGACCTTGGTAGCAGAAAGCTGGAGGTGAAATCTGAGATTTCTGGGGGTTGTGGAAAAAGTTGAAAATGCCATCCAGAAATAAGCACTACATTTATCAGCCCACCTCAATGGAACTGCAGGACATAAGTCATCAGCAATAAAAATAAGCAAACAAAACAAAACAAAACAAAAAATACCCGTAAGAAAAAGAGACAGTTTAAGTTCAAATGACGGAAAACTACTAGAATATAGAAAACTTTTTTAGTATCTTTCTCATCCTTATTCCCAGAGTCTGAAGCTGTTGGTAACTGGAAAAGAAGTACTGGGAACAAGAGAAGGCACATAGGCACTAACCCCATTCCCATGATTGATTTCTTGTCTTAAAAAGGGCTGGAATTTAGGGAGACTGGGATATTTAATATTAATTCCAGTTTTGAATACTGACTACTGTCTTGAACTGGTCCTTCCAGTTTTTCAGTTTACTGGTTGAAGTGACAGCACGTCATGTACTATTCTGGTAAATACCAACTGGCTGCTCCTCCAAACAACAGCTTTGATTTGTAGCATTTACTCTTTTCTGTGGTGTAAATTTTTCCACCATGACGTTTCTAAATACCAACATCAAGTCATTGAACGCAGAGCTGGGAAAAGGTGAGCACAATCCAGTCTCTCCAGTCTGTGAGCTGACCCCTATGAGCTTTAATGCCATAGACTGTTAAAACCAAGAACGGATGCAGATTTACTGAGACATGAAGGCAAGCTTCAGGGCCTCTCAATGCCACAAACCTGAAATTGGCTTTAGCAATGTGGTCACATGGTCACTGATTGACATACATTTCATAAATGTTTAAAACATTGTCAGTTAGCATTGCTGTTTCTTTCCACTCTGACCTCCCACAATCACATTTGTGTTCTGGTCAGGTGCCTTGTAAGTGGCTTTAGGACTCAGATGAGAAGTTGAGGTGGGGAAGCTTTCACTTAGCTTCTGTAAAATATATTTATGTTTTCATGCGCTTCCATGCATGATGAACCTATTGCCATCTATCCAAGTGTATAAAATGGCTCCTTACAATAGCCCTGCCATCCAGTGCATAAACTCATCTGGCACCATAACAGGAAGGTGCAAAGTCACATGTCATATTGTAAGTTGAGTAATTTTGTGATGTGCTTGGCATAGAAGTATATAGGTAGTGAAAGAAGCAGCAACATTTGTAATATGAAGACTCAGAAGATTCTCTGTGGAAAATTATTCCATATCTGATGGTTCATACATAAAAAAAAAAACTTGGTAGAAGTTTCCCCAAATTTGAAGTGATTTTAAAAATTAAAAACAAGGTGTGAAACTCAATAAACATTCTAAAATAATTTTTTATGCTAAATCACGATCAAAACTCTCTATATGTGTATGATAAAAAACATTACAAAGTTACTGGCATATGCAGGTAATCAAAAGCATATTGTCAAAAAAATGTAAGAAAAAAGATATCACATGTGTTTCAGGCAACTAACTGAAACATACATGGTGGGATTTTTTTTTGTGATGTTTGTGATATTTGAAAGTTTTTTAAAAATTCCATTTGGTTATGATTTCTTTTTTTCTAAGTAAATATTTATTTTGAATGTAATTTGTATTTCTGCTATCATTTCCTTAAAGAAAGAAAGAAAGTCCTTTTCATATGATCCAACAATCCCACCTCTGGGTATATAGCCGAAAAAAATGAAATTACTATGTTAAAGAGATGTTTATTCCTATGTTTATTGCAGTACTATTCATGATAACTAAGATATGGATTC
Source organism: Mandrillus leucophaeus (assembly GCF_000951045.1). NCBI lineage: Eukaryota > Metazoa > Chordata > Mammalia > Primates > Cercopithecidae > Mandrillus > Mandrillus leucophaeus. Next base: position 1,252,032 of record NW_012099543.1, on the reverse strand, counting down.
AATCTAAGTGTCAATCAAGGATGTATACATATATACACACACATATATGTATATGTATAAAATAGATATTTATGGATAGGTATGTATGTAAATAGGTATATGTAGATGGGGACAAAAACACGTACACACACAATGAAATACTAGTCAACCTTAAAAAAAAGGAAGGAACTCTTGTCATTTGCAACAACATGGATGAACCTTGGGACATTATTACTAAGTGAAATAAGCCAGGTACAGAAAGACAAATACTGCATAATCTCACTTCTGTGTGGAATCTTAGCAAGTCGGACTTGTAGAAGTACGGGGTAGAATGGTGGTTGCCAGGAATGGAGCTTGTGGCAGTGTTGGTGAGAGATAATGTCAAGATGTTGGTCAAAGGGTGAAAACATTCGGTTAGACAGGATGAGTAGGTTCTGGAGATCTATTGCATAGCATGTTGACTATAGTTAACAATGTATTTTATACTTAAAAATTGCTAATAGATTAGATCTTAAATGTACTCACTGAAACATAATCCTAAGTATGTGGGGTGATCAATATATTAATTAGGTTGATTTCATGATTTCACAATGCACACATATATCAGAATATCACATTGTACACTAAATATATAAGATAACGAGGTAATGTAAGTACTAAAAAAGAAAAAAGGTGGTGACTTTCCAAACTGTATAAGCTTTTGGTTCTATAAACTGAGTGTATTTCATTTTCTAAGAGAATAAAGAAAAATCATGGGATCTTCTATGTTTAATTCAGAAGCAGGGGATGGTTACCTCTACTAATACATTTTAAAGGAAAAATGAAAAACAAAAGTAATTTGGTTTTATTATGTCACAAATCAAACATGTTCAATACACTGTTATTCACCCTTCTGTGCTACTTCTTTCTGAGCTTCTTCTGATGAAGGATTTTAATCTGGTTCCTTACCCCTAGTGTTACGAGGTTCTACTCGGGGTAGAATTGCGGCTTCTTTTTCAATTAAATTCATGGAAAAATATATCTAGCCCCTACTGAAAGTGCCCAAATGGAATTCTCTCTGTTCTCTTTTCCAGACATATTGTATATGTTTTAATCAATTTTAGAATATGCAAACAGATAAATGTATCATTTAGTACAAAATCTAGACTATTCTTGGAATCTGGCAGGTGATTTTTTTTCCTTCTAAGTCATTTATTTCTTACAGTTGGGCAGATTAAGATGATCACCAAGTAATTTCAGTTATTTAAAAAAAGGATTGTCCCATCATCAAACAAAAATTCATTTCTTGTGAAATAATAATTCAGAAAAACAAAAGTGGTTTCCCATCTATTGGAGAGAAGGCATGCGATTGTAAACGTTATAATGCTATCTGAAAAAATTTGTCTTTTCAAATATTTATTTTTTGCTATAGAGATTGGGGAAGAGAAAACATACTTAATGGTAAGTTGTTTTACATAGTGATGAAGAGAGGTTGAAGACTTGGTGCAGAATTCTGCAACGAAGTAAAAATTAGACCGCAGAGTATTTTTGAGGTCTTCACTAATACACACCTACACTATGCCCTATTTTGACTGCATAGGTACACAGTAGGCTCATTAATGTGGTCAAAATGAAAAAAAAAAAAAAAAAAAAAGACCAAGACATTGAAAGATTTCAAGTTTTTTTTTTTTTTTTCAATTTTGTCTATCTTACTATTGTCAGTGATACTATAGACTGCTTTTTGAAGAGGAAATAATGCATTTTGCAATAATGATACAGTATATAATCTAAATTTTGTTAGAAAATGATTTTATTTTGCATTGCCTAATTTAAGTGATAGATCTATAAGAGAAGCACTTTAACAAAAACTGTTTTTATGAAATATTTGTTCTCCTGAAATTTGCTTGCAAATTACATTTATTTACAAGCATATTATGGGAGTGGTAAGGAGGTCAGACTTTGGAGGTAAGCATCACTGGGCTGGATTGTTGACTTAGCTATTTTATACCAAGTCACTTAGGTTCTTCAAGTTTTTGTTTTAACGTCTGGAAATGGGGACAGTGGTAACTACCACATTGTGTTATTGTCAGGCTTACATGATGTAAAGTGTTAGAAGTGGCTCTCATGGAGTAAGCACTAATTACATAATAGCTACTATTACTCTTACTTTATTATTCTCTTTGAAATTACTTTTTAAAGTAAAAGTTTATATTCATGTTTGGAGAAATGTTTGCAGGATGTAATATGTGAAAGAATGTGGGCTTCAAAGTACACATTACAAACGGAATAGTTTTATATAACTAACTTAAAAAATCTGTAAAGAAATTGCTTCATATTTCTTTTTAAAAACACTATTATGCTTGAATTAAATGGCCCACCAGGTTTTACTTGGTGGAGACGTGTCCTAAATTGCCCTTAGTTGTTGTTGTAAGAAAGGTTGTCTCTATGGCAGAAAATACAGGTCAAATTCAAATCTTTATTTTGAAAATGTAAAAGTAACATACTAGTGAACTTCTGTCATGTAAAATGTACACGATGAGAAAAGACAACATTAGATTATCTTTGCATTCAACACAAAGGTCAATAGTAAGGCAAACAGCTTTTTTTTTTTCCCCCTACACCACTCCTATTCTGTGACATGTTGTGAAAGTTAATGGATTTTTAGATGTGAGAACTGGACTCTCCAAGCTGAAGGGAAGAGGAGACAGAGAAAGAGCAGAGGGACATATTAAAAATTCAACGTTTTAAATGGACAAATGGAACTTCATTTACTGTAAGAAAGAGCCAAGATTCTGCAAAATGATCCTCAAAGTATCGAATTTTCTCTGATTTAGACATTATGTATAAATGAACCTTCTTTATATACAACGCACTGTTGAAAAATATAAAGTCATTTTAAATATAATTGAAAGATTAATATTTATATAACGGTATTATGCTTTTAATAAATACACAAGATGTTTAAGGGTAAGATTTATAGCCCTTTCTACAGTTTTTAAAAATATACATGTGTTTTACCCTGCTTTTTAGTTATAATTTTAACAGTCTAAATATTTTGTTTAGCTACAATGATTTTTATTGTCATCTGGATAGTTTTCTCTTCTTTATATAGTAAAATTTGGCTATTTGATATAATAGATATAGAGAAAATAGACATAAAGATTACATCTACAAGTTAATTTTACTGATTAAAGAAGGTGAAACTCTGGGTCTTGTGTCTGCCTCTTTAGGCCACTCTCTTAACGAGACCACTGATGGACTGAATGTCTATGGTTTATTTTCTTCACAGTTCATAAATTACCAAGTATTTTTTCATCCACTCCAGTCAAGATTTGCATCCCATGCTCTGAATAAAATGATTACAGAATGTTGTTCTGCCAGTGAATAATTACTGCTGAAAGGCTTTTGAGACTTCAGAGAATCTTGAAAATGTATCTTTAAAATTAAGCTGAATGTTTTTAGATCCTTAAAAATATGTGGATGCTCGATTCTTGAATATTAGTAAGATAAACTTAAATGTTATCTATGAAAAAGGGCAGATTAGATTATAGATTCTCTGAGTTTCAGAGAGGAATCCGATTTCACAGGAATTTGTTTTAAAGAGAACCCTTTATTACATATTTCTAAAGAATCATAATTTTTTTAAAAAGGAAAATAACAATTACCAGTGACGTCTTTTCTTTTAAAATTATAACAAAGCTATTATATTTTTGTTTCTTTCTAGATTAAAAATAGTGACCAAAGTTGAACACCAATGGCACTGAGCACCAAATATTCCAATATTCTAAGTTTAGAGACTCTTTAGCAATTTGAGCCGAACACTTACCCATCTTCTTTGCGCCTTTAGAGATACTAGAAATGGTCTTACCACCTTCAAAATACCCCCAAACCCACATCAATATGAAAGTCAAACTGGGAAGAAGAAGAATGCAGAATTCAGGTTGATAGAGCAAAGAAGAGCTCAAGAGACACCTTCATGCAAACAGCCAACTTGCTGACCTACTGCTGTGTTACTTATTCAGAAGAAAATAACTAGCAAAAAGATGGTGGAGTCAGGAGCAAAGGAGCTTGTATTTCTCATGTTCACCAATAAAAACCGGATAGATAGTGAGTTTTCCCGAATTAAGCAAACAGCACGGAAGATAGCCAGGCCTTGTCGTCTCAATTTTCCACCCAAGTAGGATATTCCCTGACTAAAGGGACCTCGGTAAAAAGAAGTGAGTGGAGTGGAATTTTTACCCATCAAGAAAATGCAGTAGGAAGGCTTCTTTTCATATACGCTAAAGAATCCACACATGTCCAAATGTAGAGCTAGAATTTAGGTGACTGCCACAAATTGCCATTTTTCTTTTGTGTGAATGTCCTGAAGTTTCCTGTCACTTTCAAAAACTGATGTTCATTTTGTGGCCTAAAGAGCACTATGTCAGTATTAGAGAAGTAGAAGTATCAACAGAGAGATGCTTGCTAGCTCACTGAATCAAGAAAGATGGGTTGTTTTTTTTTTTGTTTGTTTGTTTTTTTTTTGAAATATTACATTTCCCTCCTTTTCATTTCAATACTGAAGAAGCTTGACAAAGTTTAAAGAGGAAAAGTAAGAGACATCTAAGGGCTACATTTAGTACTTTCTCCTCTAAACAAAGTGCTTGAACCACACTTTAGCCTAAGCTTGTGGAAGGGAAAGAGGAAAGTTTCAATTGAGTTTGAAATTGAAATTTTGAAACAAACAGGAGTATTTAGACTGAGATTATTCTTTATTGTGCAAACTGAATATAGAGCTATCAAGTTGAGTCATACTTTTATTTTATTTTATTTTATTTTTTAAGACGGAGTCCCGCTCTGTCGCCCAGGCTGGAGTGCAGTGGCTCGGTCTCGGCTCACTGCAAGCTCCGCCTCCCAGGTTCAAGCCATTCTCCTGCCTCAGCCTCCCGAGTAGCTGGGACCACAGGCGCCTGACACCACGTGGGGCTAATTTTTTTTATTTTTAGTAGAGACGGGATTTCACCGTGGTCTTAATCTCCTGACCTCCTGATCCTCCCGCCTCGGCCTTCCAAAGTGCTGGGATTATAGGCGTGAGCCACCGCAGCCAGCCCCTGAGTCATACTTTTTAAAATGTAATATCTACCCAATTAAAAAAGGGAATTGGCACAAGGTATTGGGGGATACTTATTGGAAAATATAGGAATAATTCTTGGCTATAATCCAACAAACAGAAAGTCCCCAATAAATTGAATAAACTAACTCAAATTTTAAAGCATACACTAAAGAGCAGTGTAAATCTTAGAAAGAGAATTTAGTTTGCAGTACTGTCTAAATGTATTTTATTGCACGAACATATCTTTTTTTTTTTTTTTTTTGCATGATTTTCTTTTTTGGGGAGCACTTCTTAACATTTCTGGAAATCAGAACTTTTTGGAACACACAGAAAAATCTGGTTTATGGCAAATACTTCCCAAGAGAAAATTTTGTTTGTCTCATATTTGTTGGAAGGAAACTTTAAAGCATGACTACAAATTAGAGTGCTTATTTCAGACTGCAGAGGGTGTACTTGCTTTGCTATGACATAATTACAGAATCTTAAGAATTTGTTATATTTAGTGAATAAAATTCCAGAGTCGAAATATTTGAAGGAGATTTATTAAGGATTCTCAATAAAACTAAAGTGGATGTTTCATAAGCTATATAGAGTTGTGAAAAAAGAAATGTTTGTTTGTAAAAATAGTATTCAGGAAAAAGGAAAAGAAAACAAGATCAGCAATGGTAGATGCAAAATAATAATGTAAATACCACTTTATGAGTCAGGGTTTGTTTAGGCTTCTTTTATAAAAATAAAAAGGAATCCTCAAATGCCATGACCTGAACAAGATAGAATTCAACTTCTCTTTAGTGTGAATGTTTTGAATCATCAGGAGTCCAGAGCTGGTTGAGTTGTTTCTCCATGATGTACGTCATCAGAGACCCAGTCTCCTCTTTTTTCGGTGTGCTGCCTATTTCAAAATGTAACTTCCATTTCCTCATCTACATTGCATCATGTTCACATCTCAAGCTATTGGAAAGGGAAGAAAAAAATATGCTGAAAGCTTCCAGTTTTAGCCATCGTAATATAACAAGAAACAGCTTAACACACTTAAAATCAGTGACTTTCCTTGGACAGATCATAGAACAAACGTTGCAAGGCAAATTGTCATTCTGGTATCTGGAGAGGCAAGTGAAAAGATCCACAGCTCAGATTTTTTTTTTTTCCTGGAGCAAAAGCCACTGAAGCCATAACCTGACACATAAATGGTATGTGTATATTATATTACAAGGTATAAAAGCCATAACACACACATAAATGGTAATTTTGATGAATTGCTAGAGGCTGTGGATTAGCATGAGAGTGAGGAACTTCTAAAAGCCACAGTTTGAGGGAATCTTCCATACTTTCAAGGGCTTTACATCCAGGAAACCAACAGGTTCGCACAGTGAATATCCAAGAAAGATTTCTTTGTGTCTTTGACAGGAGAAAGGGAAGAGTAATCACTGTGAAATATGCCAGGTATTCGCAATAACAAGAGCCTGTCCTCCATGGGAAAATAATTTACTAGACCTTATTCCAACTGGGGAAGGACACTACTCCCAATCGTGTGTCCTCTAACCTTTCTGTCTCATCTAAGGGAGAAATCAAAAAAGTTGATTTCTCAACTTGAGAAATCAGGTTGATTTCCAAAATACATGTGATATTCACAGGCCAGAAACATAGGCCCAATAAAAGACCAAGAAAACTCCAGCATAATAACAGTGGATTACAGTTGAAAGAGTTGCAAGACAGAGTGCATTAGTCTGTTTTGCATTGCAATAAAGGAATATCTGAGGCTGGATAATTTATAGAGAAAAGAGGTTTATTTGGCTCACAGTTCTGTAGGCTGTACAGGAAGCATGGCACTAGCATCTGCTTCTGGTGGGAAACTCAGGCTGCTTCCACTCCTGCTGGAAATTGAAGGGGAAGTAGGTGGTAAGAAAGGAAGCAAGGGAACGAGAGAGAGGTGAAGAGATTCCAGGCTCTCTTTAGCAATCAGTTCCTTCAAAAATGAACGGAGCAAAAACTCACTCATTACCTCAAGGAAAGCACAAAGCCATTCATGAGAGATCTGCCCCCATGACCCAAATATCTCCCATCAGGCTCCTTTCCAACACTGAGGATCAAATTTCAACATGAGATTTGGTAGGGACAAATATTCAAACTATATCACAGAGAACCCTCGTGAGTCATACTTAGGGAAACCCAAAGTCAAAAGGATATAAAATAACTAGGACCCGAGAGGAATTTGGACACCTTGGTACCTACAGGTAGAAAAACCTTAAACACAGCCTGTTAGTCAGATTCACATAAAGTCTCACACTGAGTGAAGGCCTATTTAGCTCAGTTTCTATTACTGAAAATGACAGGTCTGGTTTTCAACAAAAAAATTGCAAGTTGTTGAGAAGTGCAGCTCCAGGCCAAAACCCTAAGTATGATCTTATAGGCCTAGCTACAGAAAATTGCAAGGCTTTGCCTGACAGGCCTATGGATGAGTAGGAAAGGCAATGGCTGCCCTCCTCACGTGAGATTTGGTGTACATCCAGTGAATTGCAGGCATCTGAGAGAGTTGCAGTCAGGAATTCAACACCTCTTCCCCTGGGTCAGTCGTACTCATATGCCTATCTGCACTCCTACTCCAGGCACTTTCATTTGGAGGCCTCTTTTTATTTGGGAGACCTTGGTTGAGGCACATTTTCCACTCTGAATCAGTTATTTTCCACTCCTAGACCTTCCCTGTATCCTGCTCTCAATCTCCATATGTTCACAAAAAGGGAGCATTTAGTTAAGGGCTCCTTGGCGGTGAGATGAATCCCCATGTATGAGCTTCATATCATATGACCCTAATCCACTGGGAGAAAATTGAACATTATCATTCTGTAGGAGACAATCTGACTATAGGTCTGGATTCCTAAGACACAGTTGACATATGTTTGCATTTAAGAAGGTGGGGAAGGTTAAGTAAAGTATGGTATTCTTTCTTATCCTCAGCATTAATATAGAGATCACAAACTCAAAGAATAATGTACTTTTGTGAATGGGCACGCAAAAGGCAGTAGTGAGTGATGGTGACAAAGGGCATTCGAATTGTATTTTTCTGTCAATGCTAGTGTGCTAACTAAACAAAATATATCTGAGTATTAAATATAGCTTTGAGTCCCCTTTGTAGAAAATACACCCTATGGAGAATTTTGCCTTTATTAGGCAATGGATAGGAACATGATTTAAAGAAGGTGCCTACTGGAAGATTTGAACTGACTTGACTTACACTATAAGGAAGATTATGGTAAACATGTTATGCAAATGATGGAGATGAAAAGGAAAGGGTCAAGATGCTGACTGTTCTTGGTAGTGTCAAAGGATCACTGGTAAAATATAGATTGCTGAAGGCTAAAAACAGAAGAGTCAATGAAAAGTCAGACAGGAAATGCAGAAAGGGTGGTCAAACTTGAGGAGTTTCCAACAGCTTGTTGTCAAAATGTTGCTGGGATCTAGACATAGGCTATGAATCCTGATTTATAGCATCATAAGTCAGAGGAAGACTGTGGACCAAAATCACAATAATGATTTTGAAAGAGAGAATACATTTATCATTCCATCAAAGATTATATAGGCAAAAATCCACAAGTACCTAACTTGCAATGCACAACAGTGAGGTCAATAGGGAAGAATAAGTTACAGAACAATTATAGCTCCAATTTGTCTGCTGTGGTTCTTATTTATCCTCTTAGGTCAGACACCCAAGAAGAACCCTCTATAGAATTTCAAAATCAATGGAACAAAATTCTTGCTTGGAGACTGTGTCAGCAATCAACTGGCTGAAAGCAGAGATATGCTAGTAATGCATATTCTGGTATCTTATTTCGCTATACTAAGTTTCCACTGGGATTGGAAGCAAACAGTGGCAACAAACTATACAGGAAACTTTTTGGAATATTCCATTAAAAGGGAGTTGGTGATGATATACTTGAGGTGGAAGGCATTGGTCAGGAAGTTTAAGGGACATACATTTTGTGGCTATAATTTCTTTTATTTTAGGCAGTGTGGAAAATGCTATTCTCTTGCATATGTTTCCATCCAATGTGTGAATGCTACTTTTTCCTACTGACACAAAAGAATGATGTAGGGTAGAACAACATCTGTAAAAGGAAATAAGCTCTATGTACATATAATAACTATGCAAATCTACCTTTTAATAGCTCTGATGTGATTGCCATTTTGGGGAACAATGTAGACTTCAGTGAGATTATAAGGACTGAAGTTTTTATTCGTAGTAGCAACCTATGTGCTATGTAATATTGTTGCTCATTTTGAATTTTAGTTCAACTTTTTCTAGGAATGGCCAAGGGAATTGATTCTGACTTAAACTTTCTTAGGTCAAAAATAAAGCTAGAATATTATTAATAGGCACCAGTAGACATTATTATTATGAGACTATACATCTTACTGTAGTTGACTGCTATACACTCCAATGCTACAAGTCAATTTTTATAAAGTTTTAACTCATAATCTGAAGGGTGAATGCTTTAAAATACACAATATCCTTTTTAGCTTCTATCCTTGTACATACTCTTTGATAGTGATTGGGAATTCTGCTACTCCACCAAAATTTCACAATTTGCACTCTATGAGTGGAGAGATTGAATCTGTCTGAGTAAGCCTATTTAACTGTGGTTTTTAATATGAATCTAGATCCAGTCATATTCTTGGGATGTGTGCTACATAGCTGCAGGCCTGTCTGTGAGAGTGTCGGTTTAATTACCAGCTCAGCTGTACTCTGATGGATGTAGTGACAATAATTCTCTACGTCTGGTCTATTTTTAAATTTTCTTTGTATGGATCATATGTGTGTGCATGTGTGGGTGTATACATACACACATGTATTTATGGTATATATGTATATTAGCACATGCCTGTGTGTAGAAGAGACTTGGGGCTTGTAGAATGTAGTGCCAAAAAATAAAATGTTAAATATGATATTATCTAAGTGTCAGTAATTTTCATAATTTGGATTTTTAAAGTATTCATCTTTTAACCAAGTTGACATGAATGATATGATATGGATGATAAAGATTTCCTGGACTGGATAAAGTGAATTCTATAGAATGTAAAAGCTGCTTGTTGTGCCATTAAAAAGATATTTGAATTGATAAGTTATGGTAATTTAGATAATTCTCTCATATTGATCTTCCAGGAATTTTCTTTAAAAAAGAAAATAGTAAGTTACCCCAAAATGTCCTTTAGAAACCCTAAAATACATACAGTTCTTTAAAAAAAAGCAAAAGACATGTATTGTAATTTAATAATGTAATCATGCATATATAAGCATACTTGACGTTATTGGACTCTCTCTTGTTACTTTTAGTACTTCTTCAAGTACTCTTTTGGGTAATAGAGAAATTTTCTTCAATTACCTTCATATTCTGAATGATTCAGAAATAAGTTTTCTATTTGAATAAAGAAAAACTTTCATTGTAAAATAGCAATGTAAAAAATTTATATTGTATCTCCATTCTGAAATAAAGTCAAATTTATCTTGAATTTGTAAAGAATAAGTAATATATATTTGAATCTATATCACATCTTCCCCCTTTTTTCCAGCAATTCTTCGTTTCATGGAAAATATTTTTACTTTAAACACTACAATAAGATTACATATATTGTTATGAAGGAAAGTATTATGAAGGTAGGAGAAATTATGATTACAAGTGACTTAATGGCAGTCATTTTTTATGGATTATCCAATTACCAGTTGACCACCAAAAATTCCTTCATTACTCCCAAGATATGGAAATTATTTCCCCTTTCTTGAATTGCTGCTGGTCTTATGACTTATTTTGACGAAGAGAATGAGGCAGAAGTGATGATGTGTGAGTCCCGGGGTTTAGCCCTTAAGAAAATTTGGCAGCTTCCATTTTCACTCTTTTGAAAACCAGTCACAAAGTAAAGAAGCTCTGGCGAGATAAGTGAGTGATGAGATAGGAAAAGATCCAGCCAGCCCACAGGCATTTAGACACCAAGCAGAGGTGCCACGAGTGTGAATGAAGCCACCTTGAAAGTGCTGTACCATTCACCCACCTCACAAAAAGCAGCTAAATAAATACATGCTTATACCCTAAGCCTACTCCCTGTGCCACAGAAATAATATCTAGATAAGTCAGCTAAGTCACAAAATAATAAATCGTTGTTTTAAGCCACTTAATTTAGGATTAGTGTGTTACTTGGGAATCCATGACTAAAACATATTTTTTTGAGAATATAGATTATTTTCAAGCATAAGATTTTTTTAATTGAATACTTTTTACTGCAAGGACAAAGGACCAAGCCACCACTGTCTCCATTCTCATTAGTTGGAAATAAGGATAATTTAATTAGAAGATAACTTGGTATGATTAGTAGTTCTATCAGAGCACTTTCAGCTTGCAATGCAAAATTTTCTACTTAAACATGCTTAAAGCAATAAAGGCATTACTAATGCCGCATGATAAGAAGTCTAGAGACAGATAACTGAGTACTGTATAATGGCTTAACAATGCCTTCAAGTAACTAGGCTGTTGTCATTATTCTGTATATCATCCTCAGCCAGTTATTCTCTGTATCATGAATGCAAGATGACTGCTTCACTTTTGGACATTACATTCACGTTCGAGCTAGGAAAGGGGCTGCCATCTGTTTGCGAAGAAGCAAAAATGTATGCTTCTTTTTGTTAGTAAGTTTTCCTAGAAGCAACTTCAATCAAATAGTGTCTATATCCTATGTTCCATTTGACACAGTAGGGTCATACGGCCATAACTGGTAGCAATGGGAAGCTGGTAAGTCCTACATCTCACAAAGGAATACAGGATTGTATTGACAGCTCAAACTGGTTTTGCTTCGTGATGTGTAGAAAGACACAAATGCCACTCTGAACAAAATTGGACTTTATTAAGAAGAAATAAATGATGACAGGTACACAACCAAAATGATCTGACAAATTAAATGCATTCATTCATAGTAGTGCTCTATTATTCTGAGCTTGGAAAAAAAGTTTTGTTTTGTTTTCTTTTTAAATCCATCATGGTTATTGTTTGCAAAAACACTCTCTGGTAGGCAATAGAAACTAGAAACTTTTAAAGTAAATGAAAGGAAATTCCTTCCTATTTCTAATTTGTCGAGAGGTACTTTTTTAAAAAAAATGTAAGTATTGAAATTTAGTAAATTCCTTTTCTTTATCTACTAAGATTATCTTGATAAATCACTTTAATCGATTTTTTTTTTTTTTAAACTGAGAAACCAATTTGACATTCTGGGCATGAATCTAACTCTGTTGTGATATCTTACTTTTTATATTTTAAAGTATTAGTCTTGCTAATATTTTGTTTAGGGTTTATGTATCCATGTTTATGAAAGAGATACTCCTCTAATTTTCTGATTTTTGTTTAGTCTTTTTTTCTGACTTTGAGGCTCAGGTCATTTTAACATTACAAAATAATTGGGAATATTTTCATCTTTCTTTCACCAGAAATTTTTGCATATGAGTCAACTTACTTGTACTTTGAATATTGGTGCGGTTAGCATTGAGGTAATATTTTTTGTTTATGATTTATGTACTCTGAATTGACCCATTTTAGAGCATAATTTGATTTCTTTAGATAAATGTATACAGTTGTGGTAACTACAACCACAACTAAGATTCAGAATATTTCATTACCGAGAAGTACCACTCTATAGTCAGTTGTCTATTATCCCCACTCTCAGCCTCTGGCAAGCAATAATCTGGTTTTTGTTTGTATAGTTTTACCCTTTTTGGAATATTCAGAATTGTATCCTGGATTCTGACATGCAACCCATTATCTGGACCCACCGCAACACCCAGTCCTCTTATTCCCACCCACTCCTGGGCTAAAATGAGACACATTTTATTCAGTGTTTCACATAAAACCTATGCTTATGTGGTAGGCAGCCTGAAACATGGCCCCCAGTAATTCCTACCTCCCGGTATTCACGCCCTGTGCAATCTACTCTCCTTTAACGTAAGATGGACTTATTGACTCACTTTGAACTAATACATCTATAAAGAGATTTCACTTTTGAGATGTAGTTAGAAAAAGAATGTGACTTCCATCTTAGTGATCTCTTGTGCTCTTTCTGATTGCTCACTCTGAGGAAGACAGCTGCCATGTATGGTGTGTCTCTGGAAAGCACTGCATGAGTGAACTTAGATGCTGATTTTCTGAGGCCTGTCAATAGCCATGTCAGTGAGCCTGGAAAGAGATCCTTCCCCAGTAGAACCTTGAGTTTAACACAGACACCTTCATCATGGACTTGTAAGAGACCCTTAGCCAGAATATAGCTGAGACACTGTCGAATTCCTGATTCAAAGAAATGATGAGAAAGTAGATATTTATTGTTTTTAGTTGCCAAATCTTAAGGTATATTTGTTTCCTATGTCTGCAATAACAAATTGCCACAACTTGGTAGCTTAAAACAACAGAAATTTATTCTCTCACTATTTTGGAGTCTAGAAACCTGAAATCAATTTCACTAGGGGGTCAAAGTCAAGGTACTAGTGGGGCCACACTTGCTCTGGAAACTTTAGAGATAATCTGTTGTTTGCTTCCTTTAGCTTCTGGTGGCTTCTGGCATTCATTACTCAAATTGCTGCCTCCATTTTCAGTTTGCCTTCCCTGTGTCTAATTTGTTTCTGCCTTTCTTTATAAAGACATTTGTGGTGAAATTTAACCATTGCATAGATAGTCCAAGATAAATCTCATTTCAAAACCCTTAAATTAATCAGATACAGAGAAGCTTTATTGTATATGGTAACATTCAGAGGGTCTAAAGGTTAAAACCTGAGGTCTTTGTGGACAATAATTCAGACCATTACATAGAGTAATTTGTTATGCAGTGTCAGATAATGAATAAACTGACTTTTATTGCTGAGTTGAAGCTTCATAGGTCTGACTGTTAAGGTCTACCTTAGTCTTATATCTTACTGCTTAAGGCCTACAACCCATTAGATTTTCTGATTCTTCTCTGTTACAGGGTCTTTTTCTTTTTTTTCTTAAACTTATTTACACTTATTTTGGCCACTGAAATAAAAAACATTCTTATTTGAGGTCATATCTATCATGTAATGACTCATCAAAATCAGAAGTCAATGTATATACCATTGTACTGACTCTTCCTAACCACTGGAGTTCTGAGTATCAGTCCCAGAAAATATACAGTCTACCTTCCAAATTATCATAGGGCGCACATCTCCAAATGTTTTTCCAAGCATTTCATGGTTGTCCATCTTTTTAGTCTTTATTAGAAAATTCGTTACCACCCATTTCTTAGTTAGGAAAACAATAAAATATATTTTAAGTTTCTTCTGCCACTTCTGATAACTATATCTGTTTTAGAGAGAATAACACTAGTTTTTGTAACTGATAAACTCTGAAATCTCAGTGAGTTAACAAAATACATTTATTTTTCTCTCATGTAAAGCCTCCCACTCACATTTTATTGATGAGGAAGGGGCTTTTCTATAAGCAATTGTTCAAGATTCTAGGCATTTTTCTAATCATGACTATAGTCATGAAAAACCCTGAATGAAGTATTAAAGTATAGGTGGCCTTAGAAAGTAGAAAATTCAAAATTGTCTTATTACTCAAAACAAGTATGGTAATTTTGAATCATTGCTAACCCATATGTATAGTGTACAATGATTACATGGGCTTTATTGCTGAGCAAAGGGAGAGAAGAGGAAAGCGGGAAAATTCATGAAATTTGATATAAGATTGTATCTTTTGGATGCTGACTAAATCAGAATACTATAATAATGAAACTTAAACCACAGCTCTCAGTTTGAAATATGGTTATTTAATATCTCTTGGGATGATTTATGATTACATTAAATGGCTAATTCCTGACACTAATGTAGACATCTCTGAGAAGAAAGGTGGTAACATAATTGAAAAAGAGATGGGGAAAGAGATCATGGGGAGGGGGGCAATTTGTAAAGATATGTACAATTTTCATTGAAAAACTGCAAATATTTATTTTGACCATGGAAATTCATCAGAATTTAACATGATATTTATGTTGTTTACCTGCTGCAGATGGCAATAACTGTTTGGTTGCCAAAGGGGTAATCTCTTGAGAAGGTCAAAAAATAAATGATCTATTCTGAGATGACATAGACCAGTTTTCTTACCAGCTGTCCAGTTTAGAGATGGTATTCTGGGAAGAATTCCCACAAGCATTTTGTATCTGTTACAAGCTTATTAGAGAGAGGCATGATATATCTTAATGGTCATTTCCAAAGATACTGGTAACAGTACTTAATTTGTCAGATTCTGAATGATGAACAGTTAAGTGCTTGATTCTCTGAGTTAGTTGACTCCAGATTTGCAGTCATCTTAAGGAAAGCTGCATTTTTTAGATATAAGGGTATCTTATACATATGAGCATTAAGATAGAAGAAAATATTTCTATCCTATAGATTTGACAAATCCAGTTCTATAATTAGGCCATATTTTTGTCAAGTTTAGAAATCTTGAACAATTAAAATCAGATTTTATACTTCTAATTCTACTTAAAAGTGTTGTTTGGCAGATTTACAATCTATTGCTCTCTAATGGAAAATTATAGACAATAGCAGACCTCATTTGCTGTTGACAAATAGGAAGATAGAAAGTAGATTAGCCATCAGAAAATATACCAATACAAAATTATTGTTCAGAGTCAGATCATTGATTAAACAGGTTTTAAGGGCAAAGTATTTCATATGTTAAAAGCACATTCTGAGTTATTTTTTCATTGAATCAGTAAGTTTTCTTCTAATAGTAACCTTTCTTTTAAAATCATTTCATTGCATATTTAATTTATACTTCTAGTTCTTGATGGTGAAACCAGAATATCTCTCTTTCACTTTAAGACATTACAGAAATTACATATAAATGTTGTTAGTTAATAATTATAAAATTATTTCAACAGCAGCAATGTTTGTATACATGAGAGGTTTCTCTCAGGAATCCTGAGTAGTTTTAGGAATGCTGATAGAACATAGAATGTGAATGGGACAGAAATCAGAGCAAAGGATATCATGACTCAAGTCACTAGACCTAAGTGAAGCTCTACTCAAGGAAACTTCAGCGAAAGAAGTCAAGAATCAACAGTGCAGGATGGAGAGGGTTTGGGACAGGAAGCATCAGATTAATATATTTAAAAACTGCATTAAAATAACTTAACTGTTAGGACACTTTCACTTTACTCTCTATGAGTAGAATAGTAACTCTTGCCCACAGCACAGATCTCGAGAGCTTTGCTTAAATTAATTGATAGATATAAATTCAGAAGAAATTAGATAGGCTGTTTGTGCTGATAGAGTAGCAAACAGATTGAAGTATCAGCTGAATCTCTTAAACAGAAAAAAAGAAAAAAATATATATGGTGAGAGGGTGGGGTGAGGGGCAGGGACAAATAGGCAGATAAATAAAATAAGTCAAATTACTTCACCTTTCCAGAGTAAAATCCCATTTATTTGGCAGTTGGAGTCCACACTCACACTCCCTCCTTCTTTCCCAGATTTCCTCTAGTCAACTCTACCTGTTGAAATGTCAGCTCCAGTTATAAACAGATAGTTCACACTCTTATTCAAGAGAGAGATTGGAAAGCATTCCTGTAACTTGTGCTAATATCTTTTGCTAGTAACCTATTCTAATGTAATCTTTCATAAACACAACTGGACAAGCAGGAACACAATTCTCTTGAGTAAAAACCATTAGTACATAAGAGAAGGCCCAAGATGACCAAAGAGACTGACTCTAGGGGAAAAGATAATATAGCTATAAACATAAAAACAAATTTTTATTAGTATCCTCAGAAACATTCCAAAGACATTTCTCTCGTTAAACTAAAACTGGGTAAAACATAACAGGCTGTGAGAGATAAGGAGGAGAGTTGGGGCTTCCTTATTTTCAGTCATCCCAGCTGTTTCAGTCAAGGGCCATTTTAGGTTAGACAAAATCCATTCAACCCTCAAACATGCATAAACATGTCAGAGAACTCAGACATGATCAAGAAAGGAGTCTTCTCAATTTGCAATTGATGGCAGACAGATCAGTTTAACGAAGACCATAATAATGACCTACCTAAACTGTGTTTTCATGAACAATATTAAATGATCGTTGTTTTAAGCCTTTGGATTTCAGGTAGTTTGTTATTCAGGATTACTGGAGCAACTGATATCTTAAACTGATAATATATTTTGTTATAGGAAATTACTAAAACTAACCAATATGACCTCCACTTCACCAGCTATGTTTATTAAATGACTTTCATTTGATCAACTAAATTTAAAAAAAATTATTTGATCAGCTTAAATTATGATCAAATTATGATATATCTAACAATGATATATTCCACAGCACTTGGAGAAATCCATGTAATGTTATTGTTTTGTAGCTTTAAAATGATTTCCAGCACTTACACAATTTGCTGCATGAGTGACATGTTTTGCTGTGATAAGCCCTCTCCCCTCAAGAATGTTAGGCCACAACTTATCAGGCCCCATAGCTGAGTATTGACCTCAACTACGGGAATCCAAAACACATATAATCCTAAAAGTTTCACAGACAGTTTGAGAGCTTAGGTCCTAGAAAGGCTGCAATGTTAGTGGCCTCTCTAAAAGAGAGAGCTCATGCTGTCAGGGCCATACCTTATTTGCCTTCGAGCTAACCCCCAAAGCTTTGCCCACCAACACCAGAACCACCCTCTAGCATCTAGGAACCTCTGCTGTGTCGGGTCAGATCATCTCTCCTGAGAACCCCTGGTATAAGGCACAACTCAAACTTTAGTTAGACTGTACTTTCCACAGAGGCCTGCTTCCATCCTAAGTGAGCAACTGGACTTTAATAATTTTGGAACTCACTGTGTAGTTAATGTACTTCGTCTACAGTGTATATTCCCTATGAGATTTGTTTTCATTATCCTTCCCATTTAAGCATTGTGAACCAAAAGAAAAGACAAACTGTATGCAATAGTGTGATTTGAAATTATATTTTAAACATCTCTTTATTTTAACCATAAATATCAGTTATAAAACAACTTCTAATGTGTATGATTAGAAAAAGGCAAGGGCAGACCTGGCATGGTGGTTCATGCCTGTAATCCAGGCATTCTGGGAGGCCGAAGCAATAATATTACTTGAGCTCAAGGGTTCAAGACCAGCCTGGGCAACATGACGAAACCCCATCTCTATTTTCTTTTTTCAATAAAATAAAATAAAAAGGCCAGGTAAAGAAAGTTGAATACAGACATTTAGGCTTGTAAAAAGCTATTTATATTCATTAATATCTATACTTGTATACATACACAAACTTGCACTTGTATATACAATCTCTAGAGATATCTTCACAAATGTGTTAAAAGTAATTGCATCTTGAAAAGGGGTCACGGAACTTCAGCGAGAAAGAAAGATAATTACATATTTATACCATGTTTTTTTTTGTATTTTGAATTTTTATTATTAACATGAATATTCCTTTTAAAACTAAAAATCATGAATAAAAACTGTATCATAAGTGGTATTTTTAGAGTTTTAAATTAACTTTAATTGTATAACTATGTTTAATATAAATGTGATATAAAAATAAACTTAATAACCTCTTCAATAATTTCTATTAAAAAGCAAAATATGAGAAACAAGTTAGGTTACAAATTAAAGACAGTGTAATGAAATAAAGGCAGCACCCAGGACTTGATTTTTTAATTTAAAATGAATCTAGCAGATGAGATAAATTTTTATAAATGTTTAAATGCTGTGTAACACATTCAGTAAATACGATTTTACAGAGAACTCCAAAGACAAAAGAATAAAAGCAATTTAAAAAATGAGGGTGATGAGATGTCACAGTTAAATCTACCTGATCATTTCTTTGACCTCCTCCCACCCAGATTCTCACCTCTGAAGTACCTGAAAGAATTGTTGACCTCTTTTGAAACAGCTGTTCCCTCAAATGTCTTTTTCAACCTTATGGATCCCTCAGTTCTTTGTAAAGTTCTCATACCGTGTTATTAACAGTGTCACTCTGTTTACAAAATGCCACATTTACACATTTTAAAAAATCCATCTACTATGGAAAAATGAGATGCAATTGTGCATAAATAAATAAGGAAGAAAAATTTTTCTTGAAAAATGAAGTGACTGATTAATATGCCAGGTTCATCCTCACCTATACCACAAGGTGCTATAATTCTCAGCCATAACGCTCTTCACAGGGTAAAGCATTCACAAAAGGGCGTTAATCATCTATTCCATGTCCCAATTAATGCACCTGTATTAGTGGGGGGAAAGAAATTGGCTGGCATTAAGTTTTGGCCAATTCCAAGATATTTATTTAGAAAATTTCCCTTTTTCCCCCTAATTAATACACTGCTTCATTTAGGATATGTCACTTAAAAGGCAGTTATAATTAATGTTTTCATATTAAGACTAATTATATAGGTAATAAATCTGCTTTAACAAAAAAAATTCAAACTGCAGGGAGTTATTTTTAAAAAGTATACAATTCCTGATTTTTCCTGTAGCTTCCCAAATGTGATCATGACCCCAAGATGTAGCTGTGGCGGCTCTTACATAAGACATTTTCTGTGTATATGCAAATATACACATACATTTAATCTGTTAGTATTATTGTGTGCATGTGTGCATGTATATATATTTCTTGGATATAATTTTTTAGCTTATCGTTATAATGTGACCAGCTTGAACAATGAAACCACATAACTGAAGACTAAATATTTTCTCTGCATCTTTCGAAATAAATATGTGACTGTACTTTTATCTTTTCAAATGGGGGAAATACATTGACTGGGTGTAGAATGTCACACCAGCGCTACATTCCTGAAATTAACTCCATTTGATCATGATATATTTTACGTTTTTAAATATGCTGCTGAATTAGATATGCCAATATTTTATCGAGGACTTCTGCATGTTTGTTCAATATGTATTTTGGACTGTAGGTTTTTTTTTTTTTCTGGTAGTCTCTTTCTTTTCTGTTTTGACATTATAATTTTTCTCTTATTACAGGATTTGGGATGTGTTCCTTCTTTAATTTTCTGAAAGAGTTTGTATAAGATTGGTTTTATTTCATCTTTAAATGTTTGTAAGATTTTGCCAAGTCAGTCATATGGGCCTAGAGTATTGATGATGTTGTTTGACGATTTTCAACTATAAATATGATATCTTTAAATGTATGGAATTATTGAGGTCATACACATATACCTATATATAGCTCATTTCATCTATGTTGTCACATTTATCAACATAACTTTTAGTAATATTTCTTATTAAATTTTATAAAATTCTCTTATTAAATAAAATTAGATTTGTGTTTATGTCCCCTTTTTCATGACTGATGTTGGTAATTAGTGTTGTTTCTCCTTTTTCTTGGTTGTCTTAGCTAGAATCTTATCAATTTTTTCCCTGGTATCCTTCTTTAGATTTGGTTTCCAGGTATTTGCATAGGATGTGTTTAGGTGCATTTTTGGGTGACGAGTATTTATTGACCTTAAAGCTCTCTCAGCTTCTTAGATCTGTGGTTTGAAACTTTTTTATTATTTTTGGACAATTTTCCTCTATTTTCTCTGTAAACATTTATTCTGCTTCATTCTCTCTTTTCCTCTTATAGGAGCTCATTTGATATTGTCCCACATGTCTTGAAGATTCAGTTCTTTAACTCATTTTTTCTTTGTGTTTTAAGTTTGACTGATTTCTATTAATCTATCTTAAACCTCACTTACTCTTTTTTTAACTCTATTGAATCTATTAATGAGCATATTAGAACGTGTCCTCTCTGTCTCTCTCTCTGGTTTGCATTTCCATTTGATATTTTTTATAGGTCCTATATTTCTGCTGAAATTCTCCATTGGTTCACACATGTTGTCTTCCTTCTATAGTAGAGTCTTTAACATATTCATCATAGTAATTTTCTTTTCTCTGGCTTATAGTCTCAATATCTGAGTTGTATGTGAGTGTCTGCAGCTCCCAGACAGGTTCTTTACTATTGGTGGTAGCTGACATCAAACTTTAGGAAATTTGTTAATAAATTGTGCTGAAATTGTATCCACTTTTATGAAAGTCATGTATCTGTCTCTTGCTCTGTCCCAGGTAACTTAGCGCATGTTTCCACATTTCTCCTTGACGGTTTCTGCTTTTCTTTAGATTTCAGCCTAGCTGGTTGTCCTGTGAGCTCAGCTCTCTGATATGTTCAAGAAAATATGTGGTTTTTGTAACTTGCCATGATTTTTTCTAGTTAAGAGAATGGGAGCATCACTCTCTCCAGTTGGCTACATCCTAAAAATATATACTTTTTTTTTTTTTTTTTTGGTAAATAAAGAAGCTGGAACTCTTAATTACTAATTTTAACTATAAAAATTGTAAACCTGTTTTGTTTGATTTATCAACTTTAGGTAGTGACTAGAAATATATATTGAGTCAACTAATCTATTTACACTATATTTTTCCTCTTTTACTCCCTCCACACCTTCTAGTTAGAATAAATCTTTCAGGTTATTCTAAAGATCATCTTAAAAACAACCCTTAAATTTCTGTTTCTCTACTTACATTTTGTAGACATATTCTGCTTCATAGTATGAATTTGGAGAATTTAATTTAGGGCACATTTACTCTCCCACAAATTCTGGACTTACTATATTTTAATTTTTGGTTTTGTGAGTACTTATCTTTATAATTTCAAAAATAATTATAGAAAGACAAGTAAGTCTACAAAGCTATAAAAAAAAAGAAACAAATTATGTGCTTATTCTTTCTTTTATTTCTGGTCCTTCCTCTACAATTTTGATAGATATTTTTACATTTTCAAGGTTTTTAACATTTACATTCAATTTTCTATAGTAATTGTTTGTATTTTTCAATAAATAGAGCCTAAACGTATTAGCTAATGAATCCAGTTTATGACAGTAACTTGCACATATTATTTACCACTGAATCAGGAAGTAAAACCGTGCCTCATTTTTGCACACTCGACTGTGTACACATTGATAAAGATGTACATAGAGACCAACTTGCTTTTTAGACCACCAAGTGAAAGTTACACCTGGGTGTTTATTTTCACACATATATGTCAGTCTGAAATGTAATTAAGGAAAAAATCTACCCTCTCTGTAAATAAAACACTAGGCATTACAGGAGTACTTAAGAATTTGAAATGTACAGTCCTGTTTCTTTCATCTCTGTAGTCAACTAAAATAGCTGCTAGCTGATGCAGCTCAGTTGTTCTTTTTTTGGCAAATACATATAAAGCAGACAGTTCTAGTAGAAATAACAGTACATATACAATATTAATTCCTATGTCACAAAGAGCCTGTATGTCTGATGGTTGTAAACTATTTTTTGTTGTCAATTGCTTCAATTCTGTTTATATAGCATATAAATGAGTTTAAGTTCTCATGCCTATCTGAATATAACATGCAGATGTACAGTTCCCCAGTCAAGATATCTACATTCACAAATTATAAAGTTCAATAAACTTATTTCAAAATGTTTTGTAAGATACTCACTCTGTTTAACTTAACTATTCTTTGATGTAAATACTGTATTCTATATGTAAAATTCAAGGTTTCTTAAAAAAGTGAAATATTTCAACTGACACTGAAAAATAAGTGGCCTTGGCAAAACAAGAATTGCTATGAACTTCATAACTAGTTAGTAGATACATGTTTTGGGGGAGTTAATTTGTCAAATTGATCATGCAATAAATTGGTCTTATAATGGATGGCAATTGAGGAATGGCTGTTCTGAAACTTGATCTAGGAACAAGTACTCCAAAATGATGATCCAGGGAAGGCATTCTCAAACTATGGAGGTAGAATGCAGGGATATATAGATTGACTTGCATGGATTATGATGGTTTGTGGAATACCATGTCACACCTGCAGGTTTGTATTGCTGCTGTGGGAAGTACTGTTTTAAATTTGAAGAATGAAAAAAGATTGCTTTGGAAATTCAAATAAATCAATTGACAAGCATATAAACTATCAATTTGTGTATTAAATTTGATTTCAAATATTTTTCCCTGTAGGTCATTTTAGTCCTGTCATCTTTTTTTAACTTGCATTTTAAATAACCTCCCATCTCATATGTCTTAAAAGGCTGTACAAAAATTACCTACTCTTAAAATTTTTCACTTTAACATTTACTAGAGGAAAGACATGGATTGAGAAAATATACTAACTGTGCATGTTATGAGCACACCCATTCTATTAGATTCACATTGCGGGGTCAACTTAATTGAAGACATTATTGTTAAAATACCATTTTTTCCTTTAGTATTCTTGTGTTTCTTTTTTTAGTAATTGTAAAGAGCTCCAAATCTAGTTGGTTCTTTCAGAATATTTTCTTTTTCATATGAATTTTCCTTGTGCTGACATTTTGATTTTTCTTTCCTTAGAGAACCATAAATTACATTTCCATGTCTTCTTTCCGGTTATTCTGTTCGGGTTTCATGTTCCCCTACTTCAAGAACTACTTGACCCATAACAGCATTACTTTCTGTAGTTTTATTTACATTTTTCTTTTTCACCTTCAGCTCTCCAAATGTGACTCTTTTCTGTTACCTGATTTCTAAGTTATGGTTCTTATCCTATATAAAAAACTTGGCTTCCGTCTGTAGTTGACTTCTGCCTCATTTTCTTTTGAGTTACTCTGCTTTTGTTTGTATTAAGGTGTTTCTTCCACATTCCCCTTTTCTTTTCTGATATTTAGACTTCGTGCAAATCTCTGTGCTCAAAATAAACATATTCTATCTCACTTACTCTGCAAGAGCTGTCTTTCCCCTGCTGTTTTCTTTCTGTATCTCTTGTTTATCCCGTTACTTTACATTGCACCTCTCATCTTTTCTCATCACAACATAAAATCTCTCTTCTTTATTTTTTCACATCAATTCTTAAAACGTCTCCTGTTTCCTTTGTCTTTTAGAGCCCCCAAAGATCCCTGAAGATGATATAAACTGCGAAATGTATTTTATCTATTTTCCTTAGGTCCATGAAACTGGCTACACTTTGCCTGCTCAGATATATTAAGACATGTTCTGAGGAAGTTTGAATAGCCATATTCTTTCAATCATAATGGTTGTATCCATTTCCAATTTTAGAGGGAGAATTAAGTGGTAGTTTAATAAGTATAAAGAACACTGGCTTTGGACTCAAACCTCATTTTTTTTCTAATTCTATCATTTACAGGCTTTGATTCTTAGAGAAATTCATTATCCTTTCTCAGCTTGCATTTTTTTCATTTGTAATAATACTACAGGTTGGACATCTCTAATCCAAAAACCCGAAATCCAAAATGCTCAAAAATCTAAAAAGTTTTGAGCACCAACATGATATCACAAGTGGAAAATTCCATATCTGACCTCATGTGATGGGTTACGTCCAAAAGGTAGGTATATAACACGTAGTTTATTCAGCGTCCCAAAGGGGATTATTGTACACAGTAATCTTTTGTTTGTTTGTTTGCTTGAGACAGGGTCTCACTGTTGGCCAAGTTTGAGTGCAGTGGCATGATCACAGCTCACTTGTAGCCTCAATATTCCATGCTCAAACGATCCTCCTGCCTCCGCTTCCCAAATAGCTGTGACTACAGATGTGCGACAATATGCCTGGCCAATTTTTTTAAAAATTACTTTTGTAGAAAGGAGGTCTCACTCTGTTACCCAAGCTGGTCCCAAACTCCTGAGCCCAAGCGATCCTCCAAACTTGGCCTCCCAAAGTGCTGGGATTACAAGTGTAAGCCACCACACCTGGCCTACAGTAACCTTTTAATCAAAACTCATCATCATATGTGAAGACTAAAATCTTGCCATTGTTTGTTGTCACTATTATTTAATAACTGATAGAGGTATTCTGGTGATGTTACTGTGCTGCTTAGTTACTCTGATCAAATTATGTTTTCACCATATTTATGGTATGTCACATTATTTACTGTTTAGTACTTACATATGAATAAATTTAAGAAAATGATTACTTATTGGTAGCATATAAATTTGGAGTCAGGAATGATGGTGATGACAAGCAAACACAGATTGTCGACGTCGGTGGATGAGATAGTGATGCCTTTGCTTTCTGATGTTTCAATGTACATAAATATTTTTTCATGCACAAAATTATAATTTTAATTATTGTATAAAATTACTTTCAACCTATGTATATAAAGTGTAGGTGAATCATAACTTTTATGCTTATACTTGAGTCTCATACCCAAGATATTTCACATGTATATGCAAATATCCCAAAATCTGAAAAAAGAAAACCCAAATCCAAAATACTTCTGGTCCCAAGAATCTCAGATTAAAGAAACTCAACTTTTAGTACATATAACTTACAGTGTGTGCATGCATGTGGGCCTTACCTGATACTAATAAAACACTTTACTAAATGCCTAGCACATTAGCACAATAAATCAATTATCTAATTAGTAACTACTATTTTGATATGTAATTGTGATTTGTCTCATAGACTCTGATTACAGACCACATTAAGATGATGTCCTATGCCCTAAGCCTCATATTGAACAATATTTGGGCATCATTTTGTAATTATCCTCTGCCCTCATTCAGTGCAAAGTTACCTATAAGGTAACTATCTTATCCTTTACTTGCCAAAGCTCTATTTTCTAGTATCACTTAGGTCAAGACCTCACCTACATACTACTTTAACCATGATTGTTAATTTGTCCCATCTTCCTTAATTAGATTACAATCTGTCCTGTTTCCACTGTCTCATTGTAAAAAAAATAATAAATTTTGTTTTGACCTACTAAATTGAATCTCATCAATATTAAATAAATTCTTTTTTTGATGATAAAATATTTGACTTTATTCTTGTTTTTTCTTAATTTGAATCTTTCATTAAACTTTTGAGCAACATAATTATTTTATTGGCAACTTTGGTTTCATCAAAACTGACCAAATGTCTAACACCAATATATTATTACTTTCTGGGAAGTTGTGCCAAGATGTATGAAAATAACTCTGATAACTTCTGTCTGTACAGGAGTCTTTCAGCACTTCTCCCCACCCACAGGGTTTGCCATTGTTTATTTTCTTCTGTTTGTCTTTGGAAATCTCATTGTCTGTGAAAGGAAAGAATAATGACAAATAAGAACACTTCTTTCATCTGTGTTTTCCTTATTATAATGTTATTTTCTTTGCAATCTGCCTTTCTCTCTTCTTTCATTTTCCATTATTTTGATTTCTTTCTTTTTTTTAAATGTAGATAATTAGCGATCTTTCCCCATCCTTTATTCAATTAAGCAGATAAATCTTGGATTCCACGTATCTTGTCTACCATTGGAATACTCCTGATGTTTTCCCAGAAGCTTTCTTTCTACCAGGTATTTATCATGGCTTATGCCTATGTCATGATTTGATCTCCTGCCTTCTGATTCTGCCCCACATTGCTCACCTTAGCACTCTTTGTTCTTGCTGTTTTTCTCAGGATACCAGTTGTGACAGGGGATGTCACTTGAGACTCAAAGCACTTTTTTAAAAAGACAATTTGCCTGTATAGAAGGTTATCCCACTCTCCAAAGTAACATTCAGGAAAAACTGTCTTTTACGGAGAATTCATAAATTGACTTATACTTTTATATAGTTTTACTTTTAATCTGGTACTTTAATCAAAGCACCTTCCATATGACATCGGCATTTCATGTAGCTGATGGAGAGGGATGAAAAGATCACCGAGACATGATCTGCTAAATGAGCTTGATTGGCGTATTATTTACCATGTTCATTATAAGTAAAAAAGATTGAGATCTTTTTTCTGGTATGAGCAGTTTGAGTGCTTCTAGAACTAAGATTATGCCTATACCAAGGAATGGTTCAAATGTAGTGAATTAATATACATAATATGTTTTATATTAGACAGGAATAAGTACCAGGAATAACTGGCTGGTTGTGTTGATTGAGACTGTGACAATGTATAAGACACGCAATTCTAGATTTTCATGATTTTAAAATCTTATTAAAAAGCCATCACAAGTGCGATAGCTTCCAGTGACACTAGCAAAGCTTTTCAACCCAGTACCCTACATTTCATAGAGCACTTTTGCCTATTAGCTTTACACAGAGTTAGCATTGTATCAAGGAAAATCTCCATCATCTTTCTTTTCTTTGATTTAAAGGCTGATAGTTTTCTTCCATAAGGCTTTCTCTAAACACATTGCACAGATTCCCTAAGGATGTGAATTGTAACACATTTTCAGTAGTGCATGGTGTGACATCATCAGACTCACACAAGGCTGATAGTTGAGAACCCATCCACAAAACAGCATGGGAAAACTCAAGCCTTTCAAGGAACCACAGTGTACTTTTGCAATGTGGCAAATTGTAATCCACAGGAGATGATGGAAGCCAAAGGAGAATCTCTTCTTTGTGAGATTTAGGAAGTAAAGGGCTTCACGATGTAGAATCTTTTTTTTTTTTTTTCTTTACATTAAAAGAACCCTATAATTAGTGTTTCTACAGTCATTGCTTAGATACTGTTAAGAGAACCAGACTGGCAGGTTTAAAGGGTATTTTACTTTCTACAAATCCTGGGAAGATACTCTTCCCTGAATTTTTCACCTCATGCTTTTATGAGATGCCAGTTGAGGAGGCTATGTTATGGCTTGTCTAGGAGAGAAAGGATAAATGTGTAATCCACATGCTAGTGAGCATTAAACAATTAATAAGCTCCTGGAAGACAGTAAGCAGGTAAGGTAAAGCCCTAACAACTGTTATAGTGGAACAATGATGGCTTCCTAATAACTAAAGCAAAAACAACCATAAAAGGAAGGAAGGATGAGAAATATGGGTAGTGGTTGCAAGTAACATTTAATATCTAAGGTGTCATTTTCCCGCCAAGAATGCATATGAATTAAACCACTCCCACCACAGCTGAAGTAATCTGCAAGACCACTTTGTAGAAGGGATTCCATTAAAAAACTGCTTCTAAAAAGACATTAGCAGATTTTCTTTCCCTAACTTTGTCATGTAACAGGTGTAAGAAATATAAATTGTTATAGTGATAGCCAGAAGAGAAATGATTAATGAAATCTTTTTAATCAGCGAAGAATGCTGCTTTAGAGACTGTTTTAAGCAGTTTCACAGGGCAAGATAATTTTCTTTAATTAGTATACTGGCTTTGAATAAAGGAAGCAACCAGTTTGGTGGTGTTTAGCATGAACGAAATATGTATAAAAGCAGATGAAAGAGATTAACACAATAAAGGAAGAACTTCTCTGCAAGGTAAGGACAGAGATTTTTCTTGGGTGTTCATGACTAATAGTTTCCACAAAAGCCCAGTGAAGACTGATTTGTGGTTAGCATAATCATACTGCAGTGATGCAGGCATTTTAAATTTTTTCTACATATTTAGGATTACGGTTAGTGTTTATTAAAACCTGCTCATTTCTCAGTGTGAATTTGGTTATTTTGAACTAAATGTATAATTTTACTATAAAATTATACATAAAAAATAATGTTTAGACAATAAAAATGAGAGTTACCTGAATAAGAAGAATCTGACAATTCCATTGACATATTTTTTGGCACAGATTATGTATAAATTAGAGAATAATCTCATTTCCATTTCTTGCAGGTTCTGAAAAGGTCTAATGTCTGTTTGGATGACCCAATCTTTAGGAATTATATTGCCAGAGATTTTGTGTTCAACAGTTAGGCCAGTGTAAGACTATCTTAGATTAATATATTTTTTAAAAATGTAGAAGTCACACTTGCCTGGCATCTGTTACCTGGAGAATCTTGGACCCCGCTGTTATTTTTTTCTACAAATCTGCATTTAGTTATTTTCTATCATATGTTTTTAAAATGTTTTTATTTTAGATTATGTTAACCAGTAATTGGGAATATTGCAAGTCTTATAAAATTTTTTCCCTGTCAAAACACTGCTAACAAAGAATTTTTAGTGTTTTATTTTTTTCCACCTATGCATAGAGTTAAAGTGTATTTGCAATCATGCTTGCAACAGAGTGGTAGGGCCACATTAAATAGTTATGGTCATTGGTATGTGAAAGGAAGTAATATTTGTCATTTCCAGGCCTGATTCTCAAGACCTCTTGCACAATCCTCCAGGTATCTCTTTTTCCTTATCTGCCAGCTGGATATGGAAAATCTAGTTCAAGATGCCAGGGTTATAGAGCTATGGTCAGCAACAATGTTTTCTTTTTCTTTTTTTTTTCCTGAAAAGGCCAAGTTGTAAATTCATTGCTTCCATATTCCTGTTTTTTAAATAGCCTTTTAAAAATGCAAAAAACTTTCTTTGCCCATATGCAATACAAAGATAGCTTTGAGGCCAAATTTGGCCCATAAGTACTAGTTTTCTATCTCTCGATAAGGAGGATGGTAGATAAATTATATGGAACAGAATTCTCTTCACCTCTCTTCAACCCACTGTGGATTATGATGCAAGCCACAAGGCATCAAACTCCTGAGATTTCAAGGTTCTCTGTTATATCAATTACTTTATCCTGACTAATATATCTTCATTTATGTAATGCTTAATCCTACTATGATCTAACCTGAAATTGAACTGAAATAGTCTTCTCAGTTACCTCTTTAGTTTGCTATTGAATAAAATTCAGATGTCTATAGCATGCTTTTAACCACATTTCCCATTATAGTAGGCTAGTGTGTGTGTTATTTAGCAATTTTAATCTTACCTCATATCCAGATTCTTAATCTGCATACTTTCTGATTTTTCTCCTATTTGACAACATCACTTGGGACTCAAGTATTGAAACTGTTTATAGCAGTAGAAAGCTGATAGGAAGTTAGCATCAAGTTCATGAACCTGCCATCTATGACTGCTGAACACTTCAATATTTCCTGTAGCAGTCCAATCACTCAAACTTGCAAAATTGCTTATTATTCTCTTTTAAAATGAACAACCAAACTCTGCCAACCTTAAACCTCTGCACTGAGCTCATCTATTAATAAAAGTAAACTGCATCTGGCAGCTGTCCTGTAAGGCCCTGGCCCTTTTGTACACTTTAGAGAATTTAGGTTGTTTCGATTAATAATCCAGACAAGACTTTTAATTTATTTTGCATCACAACTGTATGGTATGTCATCCATAAATAAGAACAAGACTGCAATCTAAACAACAATAAATACCCAAAATCAAAAGGAAAGTTTGGAATGAAAGTAGGTATATATGTTTTCTGTTGCTGCTGTAATAAATTGTCACAATCTTTGTGCCTCAGTGGAAGACAAAGTTATTATCTCACAGTTTCCATGGGTCAGGAGTCTGGGTGTAGATAAACTGTTTCTTCTGCTCAGCTCTCACAATCTGAAATTAAAGTATCAGCTGAGGCTTTGATTCTCAGGTGAGGCTTGGGAGAAGCCTCTTCTAAGCTCATTGGTTGTTGGAAGAATTTGTTTCCTTGTGTTTGTAGAACTGAAGTCCTGTTCTCCTGCACACTGCTAACTCAAGATCACCCTCAGCTTCTGGAGGTCATCCCTCTTTATCAGCAGTCTACAAGTAAGTGTCTGATTTTTTGTTTTTCTCAATGTAAGTAGAAGTGAGTGTTTCCGATGGCTTTGGCTACATCTGTTTCTTCTGCCTCAAGCTGGATAAAGTTATCTGTTTTTAAGTGCTCATGTGATTAGATTGGGACCCACCTGGATAATCCCAGATAACCTCCCCATTTAAACCCTATAATCTCTATCGTATCTGCAAAGTCCTGTCTTTATTTTTTCTTTTTTTTTTTTTTGTCGTCTAAGGTAACATACTCACAGGTTCTGGGGATTAAACTGTAGATAGCTTTTTGGGGGACCATTATACCTACCAGAGAAGGGCTTTAGGAAAAACACAATTTTAAATACATTTCTTTAAAAAGATATGATTTTTGTTAATTTCTGTGCAATTTCTTCATAAAACACAAAACTTTCTAAAACAAAATAAAAAGATAAATATTTGGCACAGAATGCATAGTTATACAGATAATAATTTTGGACATAGAATTCCTATCAATTGGCCTTGTCATGTTGAAAAATAATTTAAAACTCTTTTGTTTTTTATTTTATTCATCCTGCCAGGAAAAATTGTGAAAGTCTTTGAAATGGGGGAAAAAATTATTGATGTTCTGACTGGTTAACTTATACAGGTATCTCTGCCTATCATTGACTTTGAGCCCATAAATTATTAAATACTGACTATATTGCAAATTATTCTTGCATATACAAATGCAAACCAGTTGTTTCCAGGGTAATGCAAGTGATTATTGCCCTGTGGATAGACCCATTTTGCATCTACTTGTATATTCAATTCAGAATTCCTTATTCTTTTTGTATGTATTATTCTTAAAATTTTCTTTTGAATTGGTTGTAATATCTTACTGGTTCTCACAGTAATGGATGATTTAGATAGAATCTTTGATATGTGTTCACTCTATACTTGTATGTGAGCCATAATTTCACCCTTTTTAAAAAAGTGACTCTTAATACATTTTAGAAAAGGGAAAACCATTTTCCCTATTTTTTATACTTCCTTACCACTCATGGATGTTTTTCAGGTGGAAGATGTTCAAATAGGGTCCTTCATTTAGCGATTTTCTGCTCTGGTGTGAGATATCCCCCAGCTCATGCAGACATGAGAAAAGACATACATCAGTACTCTACAAAAGAAAGGCAATGGAAGCCATAAATATGAGTCACTTACGCAATTTTAAGTTTTCTAGTAGTCATATTTTAAGAAGTAAAAAGAAAACAGGTAACATTAATTTTAATAATCTAATTTAACCCAATATGTACAAAATGTCTTCATGGCAACAGGCAATCAATATAAAAATTATTTGAGTTATTTTACATTTATACACCAATTCTTCAAAATGTATTGTGTATTTTATACTTACAGCACATTTCAATTTAAAATATCCATATATTAAGTGTTCAGTAGCCACATCATGGCTATTGGCTGCCATATTAGCTATGCAGTTCCGGAGATATTCTGGATTCTACTTATTTTCACCACAGTTCTCACAGGCTGTAATGAATTTTTTGAGAGCCCAATATGCTTATGTTTATTCTGATAGCCATTACTTACAATAATATCTCTAATTGGTATTCAATAAACAGAACAAAAATAATTTGTATTTAAACAGATGTTTTCATTTACAAAGCACATTCATATTTATTAGCTCACTAGATTTTAACACTAGTAATATTTTATGCCATTTCTTAAGGAAAAAAATCAAAGATATCAGAAAATTCACAATTAATATAAGTTAAAACCCAAACCTAGACATTTTTGTTATCGTGCATATTTGTCAAGATGTTAGGCTATGCTGCAATAAACGTTTTCACATATAAAATCTCCAAATCACAATAAACATTTGAAATCAAAATGAACCTCTTAACATATAAAAGTTTTATTTCTCACTCACATCGGAAAACATTGTAAGGTGTCACTCATCAGGGCTCTGTTCCTAAGTTTGAATCAGTGATCCAGTCCACCTCCATCTTGCAACAACATCCTGTAGGTTTATTTCATTTCCATTCATGTGAATGAGAGCAGGTAGAGGAATCACCTGCTCTTAATGCTCTCAATTTTGCTGACATCCTTTCGGTAAGTTAGTCATATAACTCAACCAGGATGCATGCCACTGGGGAATTTAGAGGAACATGGGGATATTTGGTTTACAGTAATAATCTCAGTCACACTGAGCCATGGTTAATTCAATAATTTAGATAATTTTATTTTATCTTTTGATATACAGGAAGAGTGTGTCTTATTTCCAATACAAATGTCCAAAATGAAATTTGCCGCCTTCTCTTTCCTACGTTATGGTTTTTCCATTTTGTCTAATGGCGTAACAATTTTCCCTGACATATTTTGAATCTTCATACTTTATTGTCTTTTATACCCAATTTACTGACAAGTCCTTCATATTTTAACTGTAAAACTCTTTCACATCATCTTTTTTTCATTTCTACAATTACTACTCTATTTCAAGCCTCATAATTCATCCAAATCTTTTTAATAAGTCTATGATTTTTTACTGAATTTAGTTACTATTCACTTTTTACTTGAAAACTGGCTTTACTAGTAATTAATTGTATGAGATTAGGCATGTTGCTCAACTTTTTGTGCCTCTGTTTCCTCATCTGTAAAACAGAAAGTAGTAACACTTTAATATAACAGGAAGATTAAATAAATTACAACACATGAAGTGCTGAGTAGGGTTTTGAGTATCCACAGGGGATTTGTTTCAGGACCCCTGTGGATAACAAAATCCATGGATACTGAAGTTTCTTATATGAAATGTCATAGTATTGGCATAAAACCTATGTCTATCCTCTTGTCTGCTTCAGATCATCTCTAGATTACTTATAACAGCTAATAAAATGTGAACAGCATGTAACTGATTGACTATATTGTTTTTAAAATCTATATTTTCTTATGATTGTATTATTCTTTTTTCCTCTTTTCCTTTGTTATTTTTGATCTTCAGATGTAGAAACTGCATATGAAGGGAAGACTGTATACTACACACTGAAACATTAGCTCTTACTACTAGCACTTATCTATCAGTGCTTCTCTTTTAAAATTGTGCTTTAATATGAGAGAGAGAGATTTATTATATGGAATTGTTGCAACTGAGAACACTGAAATGTACTGAGATCTGCAGTTACAAGCTGAAGACCTAGGAGAGCCAATGTGTGGTTCCAGTTCAAGTCCACAGGCCTGAGAAGTAGGAAAGCTCATGGTACCAATTCCAGTCTGAAAGCTGCCAAGCTTGAGACCCAACAACTAATGATTATCTGAGTCTGAAGGTTGGGGAAGAACAGTGTTTCAGTTTATGCAGCCAGGCAGAAGGAGTTTCCTCTACTCAGTCTTTTTATTCTATCCAGGACTTCAATTGAAAGAAAAAATACCTGACTAACAGATTTTGAATTTGATCATATGACTTAATGGGATGTAGAACTTAGTAATAATTAAACAATTAGCCTTTCTAGTAGCATTAATTTTAATTTTCATAAATAGCACCCAGTGGCCCAAATGAAATAGTCAATGAGCCACCACCTGTTATCAAATTCTGTTTTGGCACACAGACTATGATTCCAAACAGTTCAATCAATTGGTACAAGTTTAAAGTCAGAGAATAAAGGGATAATCTAAATTTGCAAAGACTAACTATATTTTCAATAAATTTTAACTGATATGGAAAGCATATAACAACTTCTATTCCATTCTTCAGGTCATTCTTTTAAAAAAGAATACTTTATTCTTTTTCTGGAATATTGTGGAAGTTGATTTTTATTTATAGTCTTAATTTTCTTGACATAAATTTGTTAAGTCAAATCTCCTGTGACTGCCTACCTATTATAATTATTGGAAATGTTTAATGTTATTCCTTTCAAACTAATAAATATGAAAGTTGTGTTCAATAAAAGTCTACAGATATGAATTTATATTTATTTTAATTTTAGTAAAATCATTTCTGTTTCTATTTATTAAAATTGCTAGAGATTTCCCAAATATGGTCCTTCTTCAAACATTGTATATATATTATATAAAACATTATATATAGTATATATAAAACATTATATATTATATATTCAACTATTTTAAATAGTATTTGATAAATATTTATTTATTTTTAATAAGTATTTATTAGTTTATTAGTTATTGCTAATGCACAAACAAAAGTAAATTTCCCCATAATTATTTTACCTTTTATGGCTCATTATTTATTGATCTGCAAATATTCTATAAATGACAAAGCAATTAAGATTTTCTTTATATGAGAAGATTAGGGATTAGACTCTCCTCACAAGGAACAAAGCAACATACACTGTGAAATTAGTGTAGATTTGTTTCTTTTAATAATACCCAAGCTGAAATACATGTTCGACCTTAGCTGGCCTTAAAATTATTTCCTAATGTATTAGTTTGTTTTCACGCTGCTGACAAAGAAATACCCAAGATTGGGCAATTTACAAAAGAAAGAGATTTATTGGACTTACGGTTCCACATGGCTGGGGAGGCCTCACAATCAGGGTAGAAGGCAGGGAGAAGCAAATCATATATTACGTGGATGGCAGCAGGCAAAGAGAGGGCTTATGGAGAGAAACTCTCGTTTAAAAACCATCAGATCTCATGCGACCCATTCACTATCATGAGAGCAGCATGGGAAAGACCTGCTCCCATCATTCAATCATCTCCCACTGGGTTCCTCCCACAATATGTGGGACTACTGGAAGCTACAAGATGAGATTTGGGTGGGGACACAGAGTCAAAGCATATCATTTCACCCCAGCCCCTCCCAAATCTCATATCTTTACATTTCAAAACCAATAATGCCTTCCCAACAGTCCTCCAAATTCTCAGCTCATTTCAGCATTACCTCACAAGTCCACAGCACAAAGTCTCATCTAAGACAAGGCAAATCCCTTCCACCTATGGGCCTGCAAAATCAAAAGCAAGCTATTTACTTCCTAGATACAATGGGATACAGGCATTAGGGAAATACAGCCATACCAAATGGGAAAAAATGGCCAAAACAAAGGTGCTACAGGCCACCTGAAGTCTGATATCCAGTGGGGCAGTCAAATCTTAAAGCTCCAAAATGATTTCCTTTTTCGCCATGCCTCACATCCAGGTCATGCTGATGCAAGAGATGGGTTCCCTGGTCTTGGGCAGCTCGGCCTCTGTGACTTTGCAGGGGACAGCCTCCCTCCTGACTGCCTTCAGGGCTGGAATTGAGTGTTTGTGACTTTTCCAGCTATCACAATGCAAGCTGTCAGTGGATCTATCATTTTGGAGTCTGGAGGATGGTGGCCCTCTTCTCACATCTCCACTAGGCACTGCCCCAGTAGGACTCTGTGTGGGGGGCTCTGACCCCACATTTCCCTTCTGCACTGCAGAGGTTGTCCATGAGAGCCCCACCCCTGCAGCAAACTTCTGCTGGGGCATCCAGTTGTTTCCATACATCTTCTGAAGTCTAGGTAGAGGTTCCCAAAACCCAGTTCTTGACTTCTGTGAACTGGCAGTTTCCACACCATGTGGAACTTGCCAAGTCTTGAGGCTTGCACCTTTTGAAGCCATTGGCCCCTTTTAGCCATGGCTGGAGTGGCTGGGATGCAGTGCACCAAGTCCCTAGGCTGCACACAGCATTAGGGTCCTGGGCCCAGCCAAGGAAACCACTTTTTCCTCCTAGACCTCTAGACCTGTAATGGGAGGGTCTGCTGTGAAAACCTCTGATATGCCCTGGAGACATTTTCTCCATTGTCTTAGAGGTTAACATTTGGTTCCTTGTTATTTATGCATATGCCTGCAGCCAGCTTACATTTCTTATCAGAAATGGAATTTTCTTTTTTATCACATTGTCAGGCTGCAAATTTTCTGAACTTTTATGCTCTGTTTCCCTTATAAAACTGAATGCCTTTAACAACACCCAAGTCAGTTCTTGAATGCTTTGCTGCTTAGAAATTTCTTCCAGCAGATACCCTAAATAACCTCCCTCAAGTTCAAAGTCCCACAAATCTCTAGGGCAGAGGCAAAATGACACAAGTCTCTGTGCTAAGACATAACAAGAGTCACCTTCACTCCAGTTCTCAACAAGTTCCTCATCTCCATCTGAGACCATCTCAGCCTGGATTTCCTTGTCCATATCAATATCAGCATTTTGGGTAAAGCCATTCAACAAGCCTCTAGGAAGTTCCAAACTTTCCCACGTTTTCCTGTCTTATTCTGATCCTTCTAAATTGTTCCAACATCTGCTTGTTACCCAGATCCAAAGTCACTTCCACATTTTCAGATATCTTTTCAGCAGCACCTCACTCTACTGGTACCAAATTACTGTATTAGTCCAATTTCATGCTGCTGATAAAGACATACCTGAGACTGAACAATTACAAAAGAAAGAGCTTTTTTGGACTTACAGTTCTACATGGTTGTAGAGGCCTCACAATCATGGCGGAAGATAAGGAGAAGCAATTACATCTTACGTGGATGGCAGCAGGCAGAGAGACCTCGTGCAGAGAAAGTCTTGTTTTTACAACCATCAGATCTCGTGAAACTCATTCACTGTCACAAGTACAGCATGGGAAAGATCCACCCCCATTAATCAGTCATCTCCCACTGGGTTCCTCCCACAACACTTGGGCATAATGGGACCTACAAGATGAGATTTGGATGGGGAAACAGAGCGAAACCGTATCATCTAATAAGAATTACAATATAATTAGGCAAAAAACTTAGAATGGTCAATATTTCTTTAGGACACTCAATTTGATATAGTAATTAATCTGTATAAATTAGATTAAAATGTACATATGCAAATATGTAAATTATCTAGATAACTTAAATTGCATTTTTCCAGTTTCGAATGATTAGTACATTTTCTAATACAGATCTGAAAACACAAAACAAAGAAAACAAAACATGGCATGAATTTCTACTATAAACTATATTTTTCCATCCAGGATTCTGCTTTTTTTTTTTTTCCTTACTATACTACTGTCCAAATCACATTTTCTCAGATGGTTCCTGTGTTGGAACGTGAGATATATATTTGCATATTCATATATTTCAATAAATCAATCTTAGCTGACATTATAATAAAAAAAGTCTTCATGTTTAGTTGTTAGTCTTTATTATGTTAAGACTTTGATCTTCAAATGTTGTGCTCTAATCTAGATTATCCTCTAAAATATATTTTAATTTTGTTCTTCATTTAATCTCTTTGGAACCTTCTCATAATTCCAGCAGACGTCTGCACTGCACTGAAACTGCTAAAGCAATAAGTATGCAGAGGATGTAAATTATTTATTTATACAGATGACTTTTAAGTTGAAGCCAACATTAATTTGACTAGGTCACTGGTTTTGGAGAACTGAAAGCCAAGTAAATAGCTGGGGAGTCAAGGCTTTTTCATTAGCATACTAAAGTCTACAGTGTTTGAATAAACATAACCACTTAAAAATTATTTTATTGATGAAAATACATTTTTGTTATATATCTTCATTAGTCAGATTCTATCATGTTTAATAACATGACTTCATGTAATTATCTGATCAGTTATTGCTAGATGCCAAAACTATGTATACACTAAATTATGTTAAATACATAGATACCACTGTTTCATCTTCTGCTTTTTTATATAGATAAAGGGGTGCCTTTGCAAGAATTATAAGTCAATTCAACAGTCTTCCTTCTTCTTGTCTGTTTGCAATTAGCAAATTCAAGCTAATTTTAGAAATGTTGGAAGAATTTTTTTCTTTGATTTTTCCAGATTCACGTCCTCAAAATAAGACTTCTTGTGATTACTTAAGTTGTGGCCGCAGGTTTTAGACCCTTTAAGGACTTTGCTTAGGGAGTATTCTGTTACAGACAATTGGAGGTTGCTTCTGGTTTTCCTTCACCTTTCACCACGTGTTTAAGTGTAGAATTAGTAATGCCTTCTGTTAAATAACACACTGTTCTCATTGTGAAACCAGCTCACCTGCTTTGGTTATTTAAATTATCTTCTTTTTCTGCATGTAAATGTACTCATTTGTAAGTCTGTTTTTATTTTTCTTGCTCATGCTGGCATTTTTATGCTATGAGCACTGTTGCTCTCACAAACTGCACATTTTTTAAAATTTCTTTTTCTGCAATTATTGGAACATATGCATTATGTAGGAGTCTCTGTTTTCATCTGGTCCAGGAAACATTTGAGGCAATGACATGATTTGTTTCAACTTTATTAGTGGACAAAAGCCAATCCATCCCTCACCAACTCATAGACTTGTGTGACATTTTATGCGGCATTCAGATTAAGCAAACAGAGCTTTGAATGCGCTTAAGAAACATCGAACCTTGCTGTTTCAGATAGCAAGCTAAAATGCAGGACTTAAACTTATTGGGAAGCTTCTCATATTCCTAGTCTTTCCCTTAGAAAATAGGATGTTGACTTCAGACAAAGGGCAATAAAATTACTTAGTCACATTAACTAATTAATTTTTTAATTTTCTTTGCTTTACCACACTGAATCATAAATTTTAATTTGATCATGCTACCATGCTGTACATATTAATTATATATCTCATTTATTTATCTACAAGCTTATTTTATTGCCAAAGGAGAAATCTAGTTTTGAAATCTTGTTTTAACTTCTGACTCAAAGAACCTGAGATTTCTGTATCTGATGAACTCTTCCGACTGTGCTATTGATGAAAGTGTCTGTCCCTATCTGACAATCAAAATAACCTTCAGCAAACTTTCGAATATTTGTAACAGTAAACAACACTCTGGGTAAGGAGGAACAAAGTGCTTTACAAATTTAAGACATTCTCCTCACTGCATACTCTCCTAGAAGATGAATTACTAAACTTTTCTGTAAATAAAGTTGTCTCAATTTCTTTTTTATTTTTCTAATTTCTAAAACTAGAAATAAACGAGTCGGATACAGGTCTAACTTTGAGTTCTCTATACCGTAAACACAGTTATAATAAAATTACACTGGATTGTCATGCAGATACACACAGATATTGATGTGTTTTGCCTTTCATTTTTAGTTTGCAATCAGTTCTACTTTAGTGTCAATACATTCTCAGTAAAAGGGATATCCTACTGTGATTTCAGTATAAAAAAGGCTGATTGAAGTGTCAATGATTCAGCTGTGTTTTGTATTACAAAGTTAAACATGCTCTATTCATTTAAACAAAATGGTTTAGTATAGATGTAGGTGTCAGGACAATAGGGCACAGTGAAACAATTTATGTACAGGCCCTGATGTATTGAAAAATCAAGAAGAATTTGTTAACTTGACCCTGGAAATGAGTGGAGCTGTACCTTAAACTCTTACACTTCAAGAACAAGGTCTTCATAACCAGTACAATTTTTTGAACTTCTATTACATTTTATTTTCTTGCATGTTATTACAGATGATGTGATATCATTTGAATAAATTGTGTAAACATTTGTGAAAAGGGGTTGTTAAATTTAGAAAAAGCCCAGATATTTAATATTTATGTATTTTGAATAATTTTCAAAATTAGGCATGTGTGGGGAAGCATGTGTGGGGCGAATAGATTACAAATAGAATGACAGCAATCTTGAAAACAAACTGCAGTATCTTGGCGAAGTATAGATGGCTGCACGCAGAATCTTACTGTGGCCGTTGATTTTGAAATGACCAATAGTAAAATAATTTGGAGTTTGCGGTAGGAATTGAGGCCACATTGTTCTTTTAATGAATTATATATTATATATATGTGTGTGTGTGTGCCCATGTGTGAATAGATGTATGAACATACACTGGTAGTGGGAGTCTGGCTTCATTTTCCTCTCTTGATGGGGTGGAGGAGGTTCAGGGCATGCTACCCTAAAATATGGCATCTCAGCATTTGAGAAAAGAAAAAAAGTGGAATAGAAAGGTCTCTCTGAATTTCTCCCACCATTCTTCCATGAAGCAGGCTCTAATATAATTATCTGACCTTCTTCTAATGTAGGTCATAATATCTTCATTCCAGAGAGACTCTCCGTATAGAAAGGAGCCAAAGTCACCAAGATGCCAAGGAGAATCTGAACAAATAGGCTGTGTAAGTTGTTAAGTTTCCTCAAGTTAATCACCTTTAGTTCATAGCCCCTTTTGTCTAATACTTCCCTGCCACCACCACTTTTCATCAAACCTAAGTATAAAAGCATACAGATTTCCTTGTTTGCTTGAGTATTCATTTCTGAAGTCTCCCGTGTCACATAAAACTTTTATTAGATAAACTTGTATGCTTTTCTATTGTTATCTGTGCTTTGTTATATGTTTTCGCCATGAATCTTGCAATTGATGAGGAAAGAAATCCCTTTTCTCCTACAAGTTCATGATTGAGAGTTAGAAAGCAAAAGTGTAATTTCATCTCTGCAACTCACTAGTGGCTCAACCTTTGTTAAACTTTTAAATTTGGCCAGGCACAGTGGCGAATACCTGTAATCCCAACAATTTAGGAGGATGAAGTGGGTGGATCACTTGAGTCCAGGAGTTTGAGACTAGCTTGGGCAACATGGCAGAATCCTGTCTCTACAGAAAATTAAAAACAAAAAAAAAAATTAGCTGGGTATGGGTGTGCATGCCTATGGTCCTAGCTACTAGGGAGGCTGAGGCAGGAGAATCACTTGAGCCCAGGTTGTCAAGGCTGCAGTGAGCTTTGATCACAACACTACACTTCAGGCTGGGCAACATCCTGTCTTTAAAACAAACAAACAAAAAAGGAATAAAAGAAAAAAGAAAACCCTTAAATTTGTGTGTGCCGTCATCTTTGAAAGTATTGCACTAGGACATATCCATTACTCTACTCAAAGCTTCTACCCTCTTCTGATTAAAAATCAACTTTCTAGGCTTAAGGTCTCTTGCGTGTAAAATGGGATACCAACAGCTGTGTTTTCACAAAGACTCTCCTTGATCAAACTTTGTTCATGTTCCTTTGAGTCCTCTTTTTCACTAGGTCTCACTTTTGGGTCCTGTCTTTGGCCTGCCTCATCTTGTTATAGTGAGAATCCTTTAAAGTCAATTTAGCAAGCATCCTCCTGTTGAGGCACAGAAAATGATATCCCAAAGTATAGTGCTTTGGCATGCTGAAATTTAAACTGAAGAACATTGAAAGTTCTCAGAAACATCCTCAGAAACAAGGTATCTGTGACCTTCTCTTCCCCTCAACTCTCATTTTCTCCTGAAGTAAGTAATATAAACCAGGATTTGTCATTCCCAAGTCAGGTCACAGAAACTTTTCCCCAAAGCCATAAGTTTAGGAATATTATCCAAACCTTCACCCACTTTTTGACCTAGGAGCTGGCCATAAAGAGATTATCTGACCTGCTCTTGTTTGAGTGTAGGTCTTAAGACCTTCATTCCAGCGAGGTCCTATACCCAGGAGGAAGAAATGCTACAACACAGAGGGAAAGAAGAATCTGAACAGTTAGATATTGCTGGGTTTCCACATTAAGTCTATTACTGTTAGATCTTTCCTTTTTTGTCCAATCACATTTTCACAGGGTTGTCTCCCCCATCAAAACTAAGCATAAAAATGGACAGCCCTCCTTTGGGTCTTCATTCTGAAACCCTCCATGTCACATAAAACTTTAAATAAGTAAATTTTTTTTTTATTTTTTTCTCTTTTCAACTTGTCTTTTGTCACAAAAGTTTCAGTGTGACCTTTATGATGGGTACCTTTCTGCCCTTATTCTCCCACCCTTGGCATCTGATCACCCTCAATATCTGATCAAGTTCCTCACCACTTTTGTTGTAAAATTTTTGGCCTACCTTCAGGAAAAATCACGTTATGCCCATGTAGCAGGAATCCCTCTAGCCTTGATGTCTTCTCTAAGTAACTTTTGTCTGCCAAACCCTTCATTCTACTCAATAGCTCTAAGCACCCCGTTGTCTTTGCCATACTTGGAGTTGAGCCTGATGTCTCTCCACTATTATGATAGTCTTAACACCATTTATAGTAGTCCAGAATACAGTCTTCCTTACTGCTTCAACAGCATCAGGATTTTTTAAAAACATTGTCAATAAGAATATGTGCATAAAACACTGAGCATAGCACCAGAATTATGGAAAAGCATAATATATTTTAGCTCCTGCTGTCACTGTTATCACCGTCACTATTGTTTTTGTTCTCATGATCATCATAATCTTCTTTGGGAGTAAGTGTTAAGAATAATGACTTTTTTCTTTATAATTTTTAATGTATATTTCAGAATGTTATATAGTGATTATTAATTTTATGTTTTAATAATGAAAAATAGCATCTATGTTCATGGAAAAGGTACTTTTTAAAATCTAATTTAAACATAAATTTGTCAGAATTCATTAGAATAGATCAGATTATACTTCCCTCCTATCCTTTAATATAGCCATTTATTAAATCCCTGTCTAAGTAGAGACAGATTGTAGTAAATATTGCAGGTAAGATTCTGTGGCAACAATTTGTGAAGTAGAACTTTTAGAGAAGGGACAAAAAATATAGTGTATTTTTATCTTTCCTCTGCAAAAGTTTGACAAGCAATACCTGCCTGCTGGCAAGGGCACTGCCTTTTATACTATACATTTCATGATCTGAGATCTCTTAAAACATGTTGGATACTACCACTGAATAAACAGGTAATTGGGATCATATTTTCTCACCTAACTAGGTGGCATTTCTTTTAAAATGTGCCCTGCATGTCAAAAGATATCATAGACGTACAGCTTGGAAAGTCACTTTTGGCTGTTAAAGAGTGACAGCAAGAACCTGCTTATTACTGAACCCTCAGTTCCAATCCTTTCTGTCACCTGCTTGTTAAATTGAAATCACTGTCCAACTCTTTCATGGAGTCTGCCTCATAGTCAATATCTGCATGATCCTACTGTTCATAGCTTGAAACAGTGGATTGTTTTATTTATGTCAA
This sequence comes from Mandrillus leucophaeus, assembly GCF_000951045.1. Lineage (NCBI taxonomy): Eukaryota > Metazoa > Chordata > Mammalia > Primates > Cercopithecidae > Mandrillus > Mandrillus leucophaeus. Next base: position 1,208,594 of record NW_012099543.1, on the reverse strand, counting down.
TATTTGAAGAAATTGAGATTTTCCATATTGGCCTCTATCTGATTTCTAGTGTTCAGAGAAGCTTTACTTCATGTATATCTAATAGACACACACTCACTTAAGGCATTACATTTTTTATATCTGTAATGGAATTGAAATGTTAGATAATTCCTTACCACATCTGTATTTTCTTTCCAGCAGCTGTGCTATCAAGAACATGTTTAAAACTTTTTAAGTAATTAACCTGTGTTTATTATAAAAATTAACCTGAAAAACTTATTTAAACTAAAAGGGAAAATTTTACATATTTGTATGAACAAGAGATAACATCATTAAATTTTTGATTTTTGTTTTTCTAGACTTATGCAATACAAAGAAATATATGTCTTATCTTTATGAAATGGGGGACCTGCTTTGCATACTGTTTTGTAATTTGTTTTTCTCCCTGCAGAATTTGTCATGAATATTCGCTCAGGTTAATAAGTTGAAGTTCCTTTTCAAACATTGCCTTCATTCCTTCATATGACTGAAGCATACTTTTAAAAAAGCACATCCTGGCTGGGCATAGTGGTTCACACCTGTAATCTTAGCTCTTTGGGAGGCCAAGGCAGGAGGATCACTTGAGCCCAAGAGCCTGGGCAACACAGCAAGAATCTATCTGTAAAACAAAATTTTAAAAATTTGCCCAGCATGATGGTGAACACCTGTGGTCCCAGCTACCCGGGAGGCTAAGATGGGAGGATGCTTTGAGCCCAGCAGTGTGAAGCTGTAGGGAGCCCTGATTATGCCACTGCACTCGAGCCCAGGTGACAGAGTGAGGCCTTGTCTCAAAATTTAAAAAAATCACATCCTACAGTTGGATATTTGGATTCTGCCAGTATTTCAGTAATTAAAACAACTTATTTTGAATATCCTTTTCATATATATTTATTCATTTGTCCCATTATATCCATAGAATACATCTTCAAAAAATATGATTCAAAGTTAGCATATAGTCTTTAAAAAGTGACCCTTAAGTTTTCCAATTTTTCTTTAATAAATAAGTTTTAGTTTTATTTGCTTGTTGACACTTCCCCCTCTCTCCTTCCCTCCACCCACATGCTACTGCTGGCTATTTCTCCAAGTTTTGAATTTGTGGTATTTTTTTTTTCTATATTTTGTACTTTTATTTTATGTTTCTTACTGCCTGTTGAATTTGTAAACAGATCAAAGATGAAAACTAAAATAACAGATCAATATTGCTCAAATGCAAACATATAATGTTACATTTCAACTTTAAAAAACAAAACTTGCACCAATGATGTATAAAAAGTAACCCATAAATTTTAAATATATATATATGTATAAGTCCATGGAATTGTGTATATACACACACAAACACATACACATATATCTATGTCTATGGAATATACATATATATGTCTATGGAATTGTAGAGACAAATACTAAAGATAATAAAGCATTCCTCTATATTTAACTCCTCTACTTTCTTGATTTCACATTAAAACTTATGAAAAGCACTCAGTCACCCTAAGTTCTACATTTGACTGCTTGGGTAGTGTATCACATTAACATCTACTGTTGCCAAGAAGTTTCTATATAAAATACTTTTAAAACTTTATGCACAGTAAATAGACTAAGAATGCTTTTCGCCACTTAAAAAAGTGAATGTACGAAAGTGACTTACCAATCTGTTTGAAATTAGTTCACTTTATGCTGATAGTTTATAGATTGAAAGTTAATACGAAGAATAAAGAAAGTAGAAGTAAAGATTTGTGGAATCTTGGATAGATTAAATAAAAGATTCACATTTCAGAGTACAGGTGGGTGGTTGCAGCAAAGCGATGTGACATGTGTCACTCTTTAATAGAGCTGTTGAGAAGACTCCAGAGAAATTATGTAATGAAAAGCAGAGTTCTCTTAAAATGAATGACATTTGTTTAATATATAAGTATCATTCAACTTTGTTACTTCTTATATTTGAAAATCTTTCTTTTGTACTCCCAGAGTCCACACATGTTAAATAAGATGAAAATGTACCAGAATTTTCCACATCACCAGGATTCATTTTCATTGCAATTAGTATATTCCGCCGTTAAAACCCTTTGTCATATTGGGATTTTAGTGATCGTTTTAAATACCTTTTTTCCTCTCAACTTTTAAGCCGGGTGTCTGTTATTCATTTTTGCATCTCTTGCACCTAGCTCAGTGGTTTGTATATTTAAAAATGTTCAGATTAAGTTTTGGTTTGTCATCCCAAAAGTTTACTGAGGTATCTTCTATATTGAGTCTACAAATCACCTAGATGAAGCCAATAGAGAAATTGTACAGGGAAGGATTCAGACACAGTCGGAATGCCTTTTAAATTGTCAATTCATTAATGTAGTGTAGGAGTCATCTTGACAATTTAAAAATTGTGGTTTTACCTTTGCAGGGGGCTTATAACATTAAAATTTATTTATAAATCAAAGTGACCTTCAAAAACCAGAATTCAGTGTAGATTGCTCAGCGTCACATTTACATTTCCTATTTTACACATTGCATTTGTTTTTTCTTTTAAGTTTTATTTGTTTTTTTTTAACTTTTATTTCAAGTTCAGGGTTACATGTGCGGGTTTGTTACACAGGTAAACTTGTGTCATGGCAGTTTGTTGTACAGATTATTTCATGGCCCACTTATTAAGCCTAGTAGTCATTAGTTCGTTTTCGTTATCCTCTCCTTCCTCCCACCCTCCACCCTGCAATAGGCCTCAGTGTCTGTTGTTCCCCTCTCTACATCCATGTGTTCTCATCATGTAGCTCCCACTTGTAAGTGAGAACATGTGGTATTTCATTTTCTCTTCCTTCATTTGTTTTTGTTGATGTAATTGTGGGGTAACTCTGGATGGGCATTGGTGGATCCACATTTTCCAAGCCTCTGTGTAATCATGATATTATTATGGTTAGCAATTATTAATAGATCATAATGAGTAAACTCCTACAATATACAAATTTGTTTTTCTGACTTCTGTTTATTACTTCCCACAATATAATGGTTCTCTGAATAGTTGCAGTAGTTAATGAGCTAGGCTGTGATAATGCAGAAATTCGTGACTGAATAGAGGTAATTCCTGACTCTAGACTTCCTGTGGCATGTCTTATTTTCACTGTTTACTCTTACTGAAAAGAATGTATAGGAAATAAAAGCAATAAACATTGATTAACTTTTAAAATTTCAAATATATTTTTCTAACATGAATCATAATCATTATTACTATGCTTGTAACTCTTAATAGGAATCAGAGCAGTTATTGAAAACACATTTTATTGTTATTTTTGATGTCTTAAATGATTATTGCTGGAGCTAATTTAGCTTGAAAGAGATACGTTTTATGACAATCTAATATACTCACAGTCTTGCCCCCCTGTCATTCTCTCAGCATGTGACTTGCTCTTGATTATAATTTAGAGGTAAGTTTTCTGCCGTCACGTAGGCTGAACTAGAATGACATTTCATTTTCTTAAGTGTGTATACCCTGGAGATGGCTGGTTAATTATAATGTGAAAGCTGAAGCAGGAGGTGAAATCATGGGACACATGAAAATCAAATACTTATTATGTGCCCATAATTTCAAAAGGTTCATTTGTCTTTGTGAAAAACCACGGGAATTTTGGTAGGAATAGGAATACAGCAGGCTTGTCTAGAGAGGTGATCATCTGGCCCAGAAAACTAGATAGTATTAACTTCCCAAGACTGTCTTTTTACACTCCATGAAAAACAATTTTAACAAGTGATTGTATCTGGGAAAGCAATGAGGGGGCATATTTTAGAAGGAAAACAAAGAGATGTAACCTGATTCCATACTGTTTTATTCCTTGTTAAAAATAAAGGTAGTATGACAAAACTTTAAAAAAAATTCTTGATGTTGGATAAATATTATGAACATTGTTCTCTGTGCTTCCAGGTATACTTGAATTTAGAAATTGCAAAATTAAATTAAAACAATGAGCGTTAGTAAATGAAGAAGTGAAGGTAACTCTAATAATATCAACTTAAAATTTCAAAAAGGCAAAATCTTTTATATAACTAAAGTATCAGGAAATATGACCTGGTAAATGGGTAAATGAAATTTGTGTTAATTTAGTGAAGGATAGTAGATAATAATCCTCAGAGAATTTTGAGTGCCATACAAACAGCAGATTACTTTTGTATGGGGGCAGTACAATTTAGTCAACATGAAAATCTAATGTGCATAGAATTATTAACTCCAAGCTATCACTTAAGACGTCAGTCTAAAAGATAAAACTTTAGAATTTGACTTGATCAAGAATACAACTAAATTATCAATCACTGACATGTGTCATATTGAAAGGAACATATAAGATATTATCTCAAACTTTAAAACTGTCTTGGTGCTTTGCCATCTGGAAAAATGTTTACAGCTTTAATTGTCACAGTGTGAGACAGCTAGAATTGAAATAGAAAAAGTCTAAAGAAAGGTTGTAAAAACAATGCAGAAAAAGAGAATAGGGAGAGATACTGCGTGAGATTTCTTTGGCTATGAAAAGCAAACTCTTGGAGAAGAAGTGAGGTTAATATAAAGAAACATATGGACACTATACATTGGACAGATATCCAAGCTTGGTATAGTATTCAACTGGGCATCCCTTGATAGCCATGAGGGGTTAAGCTGCCTCACATAAAACTGATAATATCTCCTTAATGTGGATGAGATAAAACTATACATGGACTAAAATAAATTAGGCAAACTTCATTAATCATTAATCCAAAAGGGAAAGTAAGGGAAATGTAGCTGTTCAGGGTAAGAAAACCAGTATTCTCTCCTGTCCTACCTACCATGTGACAAAAACTCTCTACTTGACCAAACTTTAGACAGACTCCTTTGAGCCTTCTTTGCAACTAAGCCTTGTCCTTGAGCTCTTTGTTTGTCCTCCTTAGTTCAGCTGCAACAAGAATTCTGCTAACTCAGGTTAGGAAGAATACCCCTACCCTGGATATCTGATGTCCCCCGCCTCCTTCAGCAAGAATTCTGACTAATTGGTTAGCAAGGACACCCCTACCCTGATGACCCCCTCTTAGTAATTTTCCATCCACTGACACCCTCCCACTTCTTCTTGGCTATGGTAGGGTTCAGGACATGCTACCCCAAAATATTGAACCTTGGCATTTTGAGAAATAAAAAAGCAGAAGCAGAAGTTCCCTCTCACCTTTCCTTTTGCCCTTCTCCCCTAAAGCAGGTCATAAAATACCCATTGAAGAGTTGCTCTCCTTATCCTAGGAGGATGGAAACACCCTTATCTGTGAAGACACAGGGACGCGGAGGAAAATCTGAACAAACAGGCTTTGCTAAATTTCCCCCAGTTTATTACCATTAGGTCATATCCTTTTGTCCTCCAATCACATTTCTCTATGACTATCCACTTTTCATCGAACATAAGCATACAAATACACAAGTTTACCTGTTTCTTTGGCCCTTTATTTATAAAGGCTCCTTTGTCATAGAAAACTTATATTAAATAAATTTATATGCTTTTCTCTTTAATCTGCCCTTTGTTATAGGGGACTCAACAATAAACTTTATGATAGGTTTAAAAACAACAACAACAACAAAAAAACCCTTTCCTCTCCTACAGCTATAAATTTCCAGATGATTTTATTGTATCGAGAGTTGAGTTGATCTCTCTATTCTATTGCAATATTCTT
>NW_012099543.1:1200296-1202827 GCF_000951045.1 Mandrillus leucophaeus | reverse complement strand
TTTTTTTTTTTTTTTTTTTTTAGTAAAGAGGCGGTTTCACCATATTAGTCAGGCTGTTCTCAAAATCCTGGACTCAAGTGATTTGTTGGACTTGACCTCCCAAAATGCTGGGATTACAGGCGTGAGCCACTGCACTCGGCCAATAGTCTTGACATCTACTGCAATAGTCCTATATAAATTTTTTCTTACCAACTGAACAAGTCTCAGAATATTTTTTTCTTTAACATACATCTGCTTTTTTCTTTCTTCTGCCAAATATAGAATGCTTAGGTCAAATCCATCATAAAAATTCTCATACTCTTTGAAACATGGTATAGAAACAAATAAAATATGTCAGTTCAATATTTGTGGCATATCTGTGAAAGGTCCTGTGTGTACTCATCACTTGGGAATACATACACCTTCAAGCTTGTGGACATAAGAAAGTAACACACAAAAAAGTAAAAAGCACAAGGAAGAGATCACATAGACTCAATATCAGTAAAGACTTTCTGAAGAATTGAGATAATGTATACGATAACAAAAGGGAGAGGTAGAGTAGATTTCACACAAAAAAATAAAATTGCAGTGATTCAAAACTAAGATATGTGAGTAGTAGAATTTAACTAAAATATAGAATTAGTGGGTGTTGGTGATGGCACGTAAGATCAAAGAGGTACAGCAGGCCTTCACAATAGAAGACACTGGATGACTACATGAGGAATATTCCTCTGTCTCATAGAAGAGTGGATCTGAATATAATAGATGAGATGTAAATCTCTGTCAGTTACCGAAAAATTTCAGAATTTCATCTTTGTGCGTCTCAGTTTCCTCATTCATAGCAACACCAAATATTTTCAAATTTTATTTCTGTGGTAAAACAATATGATAATGATTGTAAGGTGCTTTGTAAATTGCAAAACATTATTATGCAACTGTAAAGGATTACTACTTCTCAATTCACTAGAGAGCTCTTGAAGAATTTTGAGATGCTAAAGAGTATAATCATAACCTTATTTTGGAAATCCAAGTTATCTCCCTCTAACTTTGTCCATTTATTGGTCAAAGTTAGAGGGAGATAACATGGGAATAAACAAGTCTATTACGTTGGTTCAAAAGAAAGGTAAGGAGATTTAAAACACAGCTACATACAGCGTAGAGACAGATTGTATTGAATGTAAGCAACTGATTAGAAATGAGACCTAAAGGAGAGAAAAAAAAAATGACTCCAGGTTCCAACTTTGATGAGAATGTTGTCATTAATAGAGAGAGAAACCCATGAGAGAAAGGATTTAGAAGAAAGATAATGAGTTTGACTTTGAAAGTACAGATCTAAGGATGTCAGTGAGTCACATAGGTAAAAATGCCCAACAGATACTTAAAAATAAAGCCCAGGAGAGGACTCTGGGATACAGATTTGAGAGTCATTTATTAGTCATTTCTGGAAAGACACATAATAGTATTTTGCAATTTACAAAGCACCTTGCAACCATTATCATATTGTTTTACCACAGAAATAAATTTTGAAAATATTTGGTTTTGCTATGAATGAGGACACAGATGCACAAAGATGAAATTATGGAAATATAAAATTCAAATGATTAATATTTATTAATCATTTATTAGTATCCGTTGACACAACAGAAATGAATATAGACAGTGATGGATGATGAGAAGAGGACCTCAATGGAGTGTGTGTGGTGAAAAATGTGGCCTCACCCAAAGAGAAGTCTGGAGTTTGTCCTCAGCTTCCAGATGGCAACCTCTAAACACAATTTTCAGAGTCATGGAAATGTCTTCATTATCCAAGGTGGACTCCTGAAACTATACCTGTTATTTTATGCAATTAAGATGGTTCATGGTGAGGATTAGCACACTCAGTAGTCTTAGAGTGGGACCTGGCCACATCATAAAGACCAACCATGTAGTTTAGGATAGAAACTATGAATCATATTATATCATCTCAATCTAAATGTTGGTGGGGAGCTGGAGACTGAGTTCAAATATATAGGCAATTAATTCATTAATCATGCCTACCTATGAAGCCTCAATAAACTCTCTGGACAGCTCAGCCCAGCCAAGCTTCTCTGGTTGGCAGTACTCCATGTGTATGTTCACATATTGATGCGAGAAAACAACAGAAGCTTTGACTTTGAAACCCTCCTAGACCCTGGAGTGCAGTGGCTGGATCCCGGCTCACTGCTCACATTTCGGTGTCTCTTCCTTTGGATGGTTCTAATTTGTAATCTTTCTCTGTAATAAGCATGATTGTCAGCATAATAGCTTTCAGTGAGTTCTGTGAGTCTCCCTAGTGAATTGTCAAACTTGAGAGTGGTTTTGGGAAATCCCTGTACTTACAGGTGAGATCATAAGTCTTGGGAAACTTGTCTGTCCAGAGGACAGTGCCTTAAAGCACTCAGTTTGGCCTACTTGGAGTAGAGTTTTCTTAGCAAAGAAATTAGTGAAAGAGGATGGAAGATAACATTTACGTAAGAAAACATCAAGGAGAAGGCAGACTAAACTCACATATAAAAGGTAGCAAGGGTTTGTTA
>NW_012099543.1:1193902-1198446 GCF_000951045.1 Mandrillus leucophaeus | reverse complement strand
AGGTGCTTTGTAAATTGCAAAACATTATTATGCAACTGTAAAGGATTACTACTTCTCAATTCACTAGAGAGCTCTTGAAGAATTTTGAGATGCTAAAGAGTATAATCATAACCTTATTTTGGAAATCCAAGTTATCTCCCTCTAACTTTGTCCATTTATTGGTCAAAGTTAGAGGGAGATAACATGGGAATAAACAAGTCTATTACGTTGGTTCAAAAGAAAGGTAAGGAGATTTAAAACACAGCTACATACAGCGTAGAGACAGATTGTATTGAATGTAAGCAACTGATTAGAAATGAGACCTAAAGGAGAGAAAAAAAAAATGACTCCAGGTTCCAACTTTGATGAGAATGTTGTCATTAATAGAGAGAGAAACCCATGAGAGAAAGGATTTAGAAGAAAGATAATGAGTTTGACTTTGAAAGTACAGATCTAAGGATGTCAGTGAGTCACATAGGTAAAAATGCCCAACAGATACTTAAAAATAAAGCCCAGGAGAGGACTCTGGGATACAGATTTGAGAGTCATTTATTAGTCATTTCTGGAAAGACACATAATAGTATTTTGCAATTTACAAAGCACCTTGCAACCATTATCATATTGTTTTACCACAGAAATAAATTTTGAAAATATTTGGTTTTGCTATGAATGAGGACACAGATGCACAAAGATGAAATTATGGAAATATAAAATTCAAATGATTAATATTTATTAATCATTTATTAGTATCCGTTGACACAACAGAAATGAATATAGACAGTGATGGATGATGAGAAGAGGACCTCAATGGAGTGTGTGTGGTGAAAAATGTGGCCTCACCCAAAGAGAAGTCTGGAGTTTGTCCTCAGCTTCCAGATGGCAACCTCTAAACACAATTTTCAGAGTCATGGAAATGTCTTCATTATCCAAGGTGGACTCCTGAAACTATACCTGTTATTTTATGCAATTAAGATGGTTCATGGTGAGGATTAGCACACTCAGTAGTCTTAGAGTGGGACCTGGCCACATCATAAAGACCAACCATGTAGTTTAGGATAGAAACTATGAATCATATTATATCATCTCAATCTAAATGTTGGTGGGGAGCTGGAGACTGAGTTCAAATATATAGGCAATTAATTCATTAATCATGCCTACCTATGAAGCCTCAATAAACTCTCTGGACAGCTCAGCCCAGCCAAGCTTCTCTGGTTGGCAGTACTCCATGTGTATGTTCACATATTGATGCGAGAAAACAACAGAAGCTTTGACTTTGAAACCCTCCTAGACCCTGGAGTGCAGTGGCTGGATCCCGGCTCACTGCTCACATTTCGGTGTCTCTTCCTTTGGCTGGTTCTAATTTGTAATCTTTCTCTGTAATAAGCATGATTGTCAGCATAATAGCTTTCAGTGAGTTCTGTGAGTCTCCCTAGTGAATTGTCAAACTTGAGAGTGGTTTTGGGAAATCCCTGTACTTACAGGTGAGATCATAAGTCTTGGGAAACTTGTCTGTCCAGAGGACAGTGCCTTAAAGCATTCAGTTTGGCCTACTTGGAGTAGAGTTTTCTTAGCAAAGAAATTAGTGAAAGAGGATGGAAGATAACATTTACGTAAGAAAACATCAAGGAGAAGGCAGACTAAACTCACATATAAAAGGTAGCAAGGGTTTGTTACTAGTGTAAGTATCACAGAGAAGGAAAGTTTAAGGAATAAAAAGAACAAAGTGAAGGAGAAGAAGAATATAGCCTTTGAATTTAGCAGAGTAAAGATGGTTTGTGACTTACATTGACTTGCCTTCCAATTTTTTGACTTTACAATGGTGCGAAAGTGATATGTATTCAGTAGAAACTACCACCAGTATTCATACAACCATTTTGTTTTTCAGTAGAGTGTCCAATAAAATGCATGAGATATTCAACACCTTATTGTAACATAGGCTTTGTGTTGGATAATTTTGCCCAACTATAGGTTACTGTAAGTGTGCTAAGCACACTGAAGGTAGGCCAGACTAAGTCCAGACATTTGGTAGCTTTGGTGTTCTCTTTTCTCTGCAACCTCAACAGTGTCTTTTATTTCTTGATCTTTTAATAACAGCCACTCTGTCTGGTCTAAGGTAATATCCTCTTATGGTTTTGATTCACAATTCTCTAATAATTAGTGATGTTGAGCATTTTTTCATATGTACACGGGCGACAGAATCAATCTTACCCCAAACCTCAGTGTCAGGCAATTTACCCATGTAACAAACTTGCACATGTACCCCTGAATCTAAAATAAGAGTTAAAATAATTTTAAAAAAGAACTATAGTAGTCAAGAGTGCCTCCTGATTACCTCCACCTTCACTCTATTCCCAACCACTTAACTCTGTTTTCAGCATAATTTCACAGCATTCCTACAAAACTTTGTAGAAATTACTTAGTAGTTACTCAAAGACCACTCAGAAGATATTTGTTGATGAAAACGAGGTTTGTCTTCCAAATATCACCACTTCAATGAGAAGTAAAATTGTTTAAAGGCCAGAAGAGGGTTCTAGTATTCATTTTGGGATATCTGGGAGTTGAATAAAAGTAAAGCAAAAATGTTGATTTACTCTTTATCTTTCTTACTCTCTGATGGATGAAAATGCCAGAGGATATAGTGAATTGCATTAACCAAAAATAAAACCAATTCCTTCTCAAGTTTAATTCCAGAATATAATGTCATCCTTCCCTGAACACCACTTTTCTTAAGGAGCAGAAATGCTCAACTGTGTTACAGCAGGACTTCATCCAAGACCATCCTCTATTAAGCTTTACAAATTGCTCCAAAAAGCGGTGCATAACCATGCTAGTTGTGTGTAAAATATTTAAAATAACTTATCTTTGAGTGTTGTTGGGACTGCAGATTTGGAATTTGGCAGATCATCTGTGTTTAGTGCTGAGCTATTTTGGGATTTCTTCAAACTTGAGCAATATAAGGAAAATGTCACTACTATTATTTGAGTGAAAGCTTTGGAAATGTGCTTATAGGATGCAGTTTTGTAAGACCTTTTAAAAAATAATACACAAAAAGTTTCTCATTGTAAAAAAAAAAACCCAATCTTCCTTCTTCGTATTGTCCATTTTTCTAATAAGAATTCAAGACTTCTAAAGGCAGTTTCATTTAAACGCTTCTAGCTGGTTTTGCCTTTTATAGGAAGGGACGTTTAGTGGGTCAGCAGTAGAAGGAATGGATTAAGATTACGTCAGTTTGTTGACTAAGTGAACAGATAAATGTACGTAGAAAACTTAAAAGCACTTCTTCAGCTGAAAAGTTGTTTGTATTTTAGTACAAGTGTGTCCCGAATTGGTGTGCTCTTGGTCTCGCTGACTTCAAGAATGAAGCCGCAGACCCCGCGCAGTGAGTGTTGCAGCTCTTACAGGCTGCACAGACTCAAAGAGTGAGCAGCAGCAAGACTTACTGCCAAGCGAAACAACAACACTTCCACAGGGGACCCAGAAGGTTGCCACTAGGGCTAGGGTGGCCTGCTTTTATTTCCTTATCTGGCCACATACTGCTGATTGATCCATTTTACAGAGAGCTGATTGGTCCATTTTACAGAGCGCTGACTCGTCCGTTTTGACAGAGTGCTGATTGACGTATTTACAAACCTTTGGCTAGACACAGAGTGCTGATTAGTGTATTTATAATCCTTTAGCTAGACAGAAAAAGTTCTCCAAGTCCCCACCCATCCCAGACCCATCCTAGAAGCACAGCTGGCTTCACCTCTCACTGGTACTAGCTGCAGGGCTTTGCAGCACCTTGCCCGGGCACTCTGGGAGCCCAGAGGGAGCTAGTCCCAGACAATCAAGAGGAAAAGTGGGGAAGCGAGAAAGAGGCGGACTGAGTCCTGCTATCGTGGCCAATGATCCTGCTAGGAGGGAACGGCAGTCCAAGCAACGGATTCAGCCTCTGACCAAGCCCAGCAGGCACTGGCCGGCAGCACCAAGTGTGGGCCAGGCCAGCCCATGCCCACCTGAAACCTGCGCCAGGTGGCAAGAGCCAAGCACAGCCTGCCCGAGCCTTTCCCTACACACCTCCCCGCCAGCAGAGGGAGCCAGCTCCGGCCTCGGCCAGCACCAGAGAGGGGGCCCCCACAGGACAACGGCGGGCTGAAGGGCTCTTCGAGTGCGGCCAGAGCAGACACCGAGGCCGAGGAGGCGCCGAGAGGGAGCCAGCGAGGGCTACTAGCACATTGTCACCTCTCACAAGTACGGTCAGATGCTTCTTACGTTACCCTTCGTGGCTGAAGATACATCTATATGTTCACTTCTCCCACTCGTCTATTATGTTTGTCATCACACAAAACTCTTTAATATAAATCAACATTATGTTGGCTGACCGAGGTGGCTCACGCTTATAATTACAGCACTTTGGGAGGCCAACACAGGAGGATTGCTTGAGGCTAGGAGTTTGAGACCAGCCTAGGCAGCATAGCAAGATGCCATCTCTATAAAAAATTAAAACAATTAGCCAGGTGTGGTGGTGTGTGCCTGTAGTCCCAGCTAGTCAGGAAGCTGAGGCGAGAGAATCGCTTGTGCCCATG
>NW_012099543.1:1185636-1193852 GCF_000951045.1 Mandrillus leucophaeus | reverse complement strand
TCACCACTTCAATGAGAAGTAAAATTGTTTAAAGGCCAGAAGAGGGTTCTAGTATTCATTTTGGGATATCTGGGAGTTGAATAAAAGTAAAGCAAAAATGTTGATTTACTCTTTATCTTTCTTACTCTCTGATGGATGAAAATGCCAGAGGATATAGTGAATTGCATTAACCAAAAATAAAACCAATTCCTTCTCAAGTTTAATTCCAGAATATAATGTCATCCTTCCCTGAACACCACTTTTCTTAAGGAGCAGAAATGCTCAACTGTGTTACAGCAGGACTTCATCCAAGACCATCCTCTATTAAGCTTTACAAATTGCTCCAAAAAGCGGTGCATAACCATGCTAGTTGTGTGTAAAATATTTAAAATAACTTATCTTTGAGTGTTGTTGGGACTGCAGATTTGGAATTTGGCAGATCATCTGTGTTTAGTGCTGAGCTATTTTGGGATTTCTTCAAACTTGAGCAATATAAGGAAAATGTCACTACTATTATTTGAGTGAAAGCTTTGGAAATGTGCTTATAGGATGCAGTTTTGTAAGACCTTTTAAAAAATAATACACAAAAAGTTTCTCATTGTAAAAAAAAAAACCCAATCTTCCTTCTTCGTATTGTCCATTTTTCTAATAAGAATTCAAGACTTCTAAAGGCAGTTTCATTTAAACGCTTCTAGCTGGTTTTGCCTTTTATAGGAAGGGACGTTTAGTGGGTCAGCAGTAGAAGGAATGGATTAAGATTACGTCAGTTTGTTGACTAAGTGAACAGATAAATGTACGTAGAAAACTTAAAAGCACTTCTTCAGCTGAAAAGTTGTTTGTATTTTAGTACAAGTGTGTCCCGAATTGGTGTGCTCTTGGTCTCGCTGACTTCAAGAATGAAGCCGCAGACCCCGCGCAGTGAGTGTTGCAGCTCTTACAGGCTGCACAGACTCAAAGAGTGAGCAGCAGCAAGACTTACTGCCAAGCGAAACAACAACACTTCCACAGGGGACCCAGAAGGTTGCCACTAGGGCTAGGGTGGCCTGCTTTTATTTCCTTATCTGGCCACATACTGCTGATTGATCCATTTTACAGAGAGCTGATTGGTCCATTTTACAGAGCGCTGACTCGTCCGTTTTGACAGAGTGCTGATTGACGTATTTACAAACCTTTGGCTAGACACAGAGTGCTGATTAGTGTATTTATAATCCTTTAGCTAGACAGAAAAAGTTCTCCAAGTCCCCACCCATCCCAGACCCATCCTAGAAGCACAGCTGGCTTCACCTCTCACTGGTACTAGCTGCAGGGCTTTGCAGCACCTTGCCCGGGCACTCTGGGAGCCCAGAGGGAGCTAGTCCCAGACAATCAAGAGGAAAAGTGGGGAAGCGAGAAAGAGGCGGACTGAGTCCTGCTATCGTGGCCAATGATCCTGCTAGGAGGGAACGGCAGTCCAAGCAACGGATTCAGCCTCTGACCAAGCCCAGCAGGCACTGGCCGGCAGCACCAAGTGTGGGCCAGGCCAGCCCATGCCCACCTGAAACCTGCGCCAGGTGGCAAGAGCCAAGCACAGCCTGCCCGAGCCTTTCCCTACACACCTCCCCGCCAGCAGAGGGAGCCAGCTCCGGCCTCGGCCAGCACCAGAGAGGGGGCCCCCACAGGACAACGGCGGGCTGAAGGGCTCTTCGAGTGCGGCCAGAGCAGACACCGAGGCCGAGGAGGCGCCGAGAGGGAGCCAGCGAGGGCTACTAGCACATTGTCACCTCTCACAAGTACGGTCAGATGCTTCTTACGTTACCCTTCGTGGCTGAAGATACATCTATATGTTCACTTCTCCCACTCGTCTATTATGTTTGTCATCACACAAAACTCTTTAATATAAATCAACATTATGTTGGCTGACCGAGGTGGCTCACGCTTATAATTACAGCACTTTGGGAGGCCAACACAGGAGGATTGCTTGAGGCTAGGAGTTTGAGACCAGCCTAGGCAGCATAGCAAGATGCCATCTCTATAAAAAATTAAAACAATTAGCCAGGTGTGGTGGTGTGTGCCTGTAGTCCCAGCTAGTCAGGAAGCTGAGGCGAGAGAATCGCTTGTGCCCATGAGTTTGAGGCTGCAGTGAGCTATGATGGTGCTATCGTCCTCCAGCCTGGGCAACAAAGTGAGACTCTGTTTCTAAAAAATTAATAAATAAAAAAGTAAATTAATTTAAAAAGTAAATAAATATTATGTTATGGATTTCTTCAGATGGGCAAAATAATTGTAAACCATTCGGCAAATCACAAGTTGGAAAAATCGTGTCAGTGCTTTCACCGGAAATTAAATATGTCACTCAAAAATGACGAGTGTGCTTCAGAATTGTCAGGTGTTTCTGTTCTGCTCCCTAGGAAAGTTTAGGCATACACATTTCTCCATAGCCATCAGTATGCAGTACTAGGAGTCCCTCTACCTCTTCATGCACAGGCTTTTTTAGTTTCTTCTACCAGGCTGCATGCTAATGAAGAAGGCATACAGTCGCATTTGCCAGTGGCAAATCCCAGGATATATCTACCAGCATCTAGATTGGAAGAGTTAACCTGTATTGCGTTAGGCGCCCTTTAATTAAGGAAACACTACTGAAACCTTGTCAAAAGATACTCCTTTGAGTTACAGCAAGTAAGTTGTGATGCCTTGAAATGTGTGTATAGTGGATTATTTGCTGAGATAAATTACTAGTTCGCTTTGCATTTGATCATCAATCATTGGTTATCATACAAAAACACCACTGTTATCACAGAATCCTTTAGACTATTAGTTTAATTATAAGAATAATAATACATAAAGTCATGGGTAGTAAATTATACGTAATTTATTAAATTTTTTGAAAGATTTGCAAAGTTACTTTTGATAGTAACAGAATATTTCTTGGTGATTCAGAAATAAGCTTCAAATGAAATATGCTTTCGATGTGACACAGTGTTTACAGGAAACATTGTGAGTTTTTTATCTTATTGCAAAATTGCTTGTTCAAGGTATTACATGTTTCATATGCAGATTTGTTTAGTGTCCTCATAATTAGCTGCATATCTCCATTACTCCTTCTCGTCCTGTCACCACAAAAAAAGTCTGGATTTCTTGATAGTAGAAAATTAAAATAATACCTGTTTTATGTTCCATTTTCCCTTTCTTCTATTTTTTTATACTTGTTCTCTTACACTTTTGAGTCTTTCTTTGATAGTAGAGTCCAGGATAACTTTTGTATAGGTGTAAAGGTATTTTGGTTTTAACTTTAATTAAAGCTGAGTGAAATGCACAAATAGTAATGTAGCTTAGAAATGAAACATGACTTCAAAAGCAGTAAAACCTATGTATTTTTACTGAAGTCCTGCAGGATATTTTTTATTTGATTTTTACAAAGCCAGTGAAACTTGCAAAATATTAGGTATTCATTGGGCACCTAATAGGTTTGTCAGGCAGTGTGCAGGCAATGCACTTATAAGAATGCAATGAAAAACAGAACTCATTCCCTTTTAGGATATTTCTTCCAACATTTGAGACATTTGCAAAATACAATGTTATTATTAGAATAAAGGGTATTATTTTAAGAAGAAAAGCTCTGAATAAGGAAGATCATAATGTACCTGCAATAGGTTGATATACTTGAGTTATTGATAGGGTGGTAACTAACAAAAGAAATAATGGAAAATCATTGGAAAAGATTAGTTCAGTGGTCAAAATCAAATAGAGTATGACTCAAAAGAAAGAAAAACTGAATGATATGTTCCACTATGGTTTAAATTTCCAAACAATAATACCTCATATGATTTTCAGATGAGCCAAAGGAATAAGTAGCGATATTATCTGTAGTTATATAAAAGGATGAAAAGAGACTAGTGTAGATTGGAAAGCCTCTCCTGCCTAGCATCAGGCTAGGTATATATGTGAGTCTATCTAGGCAGGGAATTAAAGAAATTCATGAGTGACCTACGGTCATTATTTTATAATTTGAAACTCAATTTAAGACCAATCTAAAGCTATTTTAGAATATGAACAGAAAATCACAGCACATTTTTCCTACCAGTTAGCTAGTAGGTGAACTTTTTACCATTTTTTTAACCACTTTCAGATGCTCAAAGTTTAGGTTCCGTGTGTAAGTTTACATCTTCTTCCTAGGCACATAAAATAAAGATTTTTATGCCTAAATAGAATTTTTCTGCCTGTATGTTGCATATACAGCATCCATTTACATAAACAAATTTATATTTTGAAGAAACACACATTGTGAGTGCAATTTAGGTGTGAATGAATACAAAATATTTCAAATATCATATCTCATTGAATGATCTGAACCAAATTTTTCTGGATGTAGTTCACTCCCATCTCTCAACTTGTTAAACAATGTCAATCAATTTTAGGTTTTATGAATCTTCCTGAATTTCTTTCATGAATTGTTTAAATAATACATTGTATCAGTGCCTCTTATAAGGTGGGACTGAACTTGAGACTACTTGAAAACAAAGTGATGCTATTTGATATTGTTAACTGAAGAACATGACCTGTAGTTAAACATCTTGTCACAAAGGATGAGAGTGCCTACTTTAAAGAGAAGATATAATTAAAAAAAAAATCAGAATATTAGATCTGTAAGAAACTTTAGCCTTGACTTTGTTTAGTCCTTTAGCTTCACACAGACTAGTTGATGCCTACTCCAGACCATTTTCCAATGTTTCTTTCATCTTATCTTCTCCATGGAAGCCAGATACATCAAAGAAAATTTTCTGTTATAATGAAAAAAAAAACTATATATCAATTTACCAAATGTGATGGGTGGATTAGTGCACCTGAGATGAGTACATGGTCAACGAGACAGAAATTAGGACATTTTTCAGCATCAAGAGCCCTAAAATGATTACTTCTATGGAAACAGAATTGATAAGTTTCTGTGTCAAGATCAAATCCCTCCTCAAAGATCTTGTATTGGTAAGTTCAATAATTGCAATAACGAGAACTTTGGTTTTCCAATAGTCCTCTTTTTTACATTTTATTTTTAAAGGTTTATGATATTGAAGAAGATCGAATTAGATAAGTTGTATATAATGAGCCTAAGATATGAAACAGATGAGATTTTAGCCTTTGATGGTAGGTACACTCCTTGTGAGTGTTTATGTCTGCATATGTGTGTATCATCTATGGATAGTGACATTATTGTAATATCATTAGATTACTTAGACTGTGGAATAGTTCTGAAACATTGTTCTGGATAGAAATTCAAATTTACTTGGCTATATGATGCTATCCTTAGGTATTTATACTAATTCTTATATTTGCATAAAGGACCATCTTGATTTTTCTTAAGCATTTTGCTTTAAAATTTTCTTTTTATTTTCATAGCCATCACTATTGGTTTGACAATTATTTTTGTAGGTTGTATAATATCAGGCTTGAAATAATACAATACTCCTAACCTGAGTTTTATAAATTATGAAAATGTTTACACGTCCTCGCTGCCTGAAACACTCCAAGTTCCATAAAATATGAGCTACTTATATTTCTTTTTGTCAAATCATATTTGTGTTCTTAGCTAAAACTGCTTACTTATCTATTAATATATACCTATCTGTAGCAAGCAGATATTTCCCCAAGAAGATTTCATCTTTGCAGATTTTATGTTCTAGCCAACACCTATCCTCCATTTGACATCCCACTAACCTTGGGTTCCCTATCACATATGGTGAATGAATTAATTTTTATTTTAATGGAAACACTAGCTTTTTTATGTTTGTGGAAAAGGGTTTTATTAACCAACCAACCACACTATCAGTTCTGGGGATTTCAAGATGTATTAGTTTCCTTCTCATTCTCAAGTACGGTAGAATATTTTTCTCTTTTCCTTGGGTGTACAGGTTTCCTGGAAGTATTATGAAGAGGTATATCTAGATTGAATAAGTCAGAAAAGAACTAAGCATTCAGGTATGCCTCTTGCAAGACAATGAGCTAAAAGAATCAGGCTGCTGATCAAATGAAGCTAGTCTGTGCTCCAAAAGTGGTTGGTGCTCAAGAGGTTGGCTAGTCTTTTGGCATGGGCTCAGCTCCCTTTTGAATCCAAAGTACATCAGCAAGGACCCTCATGAGATCCATTGCTATTTTGTGGTAAAGTTTGGATTGTATGACGTGAGACACAGTAAGCATCTTTTTCCTTTAAATAATCAAATAGTTTTATCACTAGAAGTTTTATATCTCCTCCCTAGATGACCAAGAGAACTTAAACCTCAAATACTTGTAACATTGGAAAGAGTGAGAAAGAAAAGAAATCCCACTCAAAGAATCTGAAGATATACATTCTTCTCTTCTCAGAGACCAGGTCTCTTTCTGTACGAATTTAAATTTGTGCATTCTTTAAAAATTTTCTTTAATTTAAAAGCTAGAATACAACTCTGATCCCCCACTAGTAAGCTGAATATAATTTTTTGAGCCTCTGCTCTGTCAGTCTTGCTTATAAAGTTCTATTACTTGAATTAGGAATCTTATTGGTGTTTCTCTCATTAGTACTCCTGGTAGAATAAAGATAATCTTTGTTTTTATGACTGAAAGACCCAGAATTTATGTCACATTTTTCTAATAGCCCCAGTTGAACTATTGCTTTCCGATGCATAAAATTTTGTTTGTTTTATAGTAACCATATTTTACTCTACACTTTTTAAAACATAATTCATGAAAAATTATGCTATTCTCAATTCTAGGTAAACTTATCTCCCCTCTTTTTGACTTCCTCACATGCAAACACAGGAATACGGATGCATTTATATTCTGTCTGTACTGACCTCAAGGTCATAAATTAGGAGATGCCCTTCATCTGGTAACAAAAGGTATAAAATGCCCCTTGAGGGCTGAGTTTGCAAAACTGATCTTAAAAGGTGATATTAATGCCATCAAAAGAAAAACACTTTCTTATGATAGAAGGATCAGAGTGCAAAATATGTCATCAAATGAAATTGGACACTTGAGGGCTCTTCATAGCTCATAATTATTGATTGGAATAGCAAACTGAGTAATTTGTAGGCCGGTAGCTTGTGACACATTGTATTGAAGAACCATATGTGAAAGTGTGTGAAATTAACAGGAGTGTTGTTACACCTTCTGCATTTTAGATGAGAAACACATGCAGTTTTGAAATTTCAGATTTGCTATTTCAAAAACCCTAAGAGCATCTGTTAGAGATTGCATGATCTAATCTCTAACACAGCACAAGCAGTCAGTTTTTCAGCATGTCATACCATTACTAAGTAAAGAGCCAGAAAATGAACAAGCAGGTCACTTTTCACCTCATTAGCACAGCAGGAGGGGGCTCTGGAAAACAAGATGCCAGCAGAAACCATGGGGCTTGCTAGTATCTCTTTTGAATAACAGAGAAAGGGCCCAGCTGTGTTCTCCCTCTAACTCTGCACTGCTGTTCTTTCCCGTGCAACCTCTTCCCTTTTTTTCTGACCATTCATCAGTTTGACCCCTATAGTGTTTATAAACTACCACGAAGTCCTAGTTGTGGAGCATATACTTTTTCCCTCTCTTTCCTCATAGTAAATCTTGGTGCAAGATATATTCATATATATATTCAATACGATATGATGGATACATAATCTTCAGTGTCCTTGGCCACACCAGGACTCAGGGTCGTTTGGACACATACATGCAGAAGATAGTGGGAGAACAGATGTCCTTTCATTCTCTGAGCTGCTTCTTGCATAGGTAAAGTTATCAAATAAAAGTTGAACTTTATTTTCTATTTCCCTCATCTTGACTTTTCTTTGTCAACCTTATTGTTACAATGGTGACTCCTTTATCAGTCTTGATTCCTGGGTGGCTACAAAAGTGAGATTCCTCCTGTTGACACACAATGGACAAACAATACAACAAAAAAAGCTTTTTTATTTTAAGCCACTAATTTGCAGATCACATGCTATACTGATCAGATATAGCTGATCTGAGTAATAAAAAAGCTAAAATTTAGACCAGGTGTGATGGCTCATGCTTGCAATCTCAGCATTACAAACATGCTGAAAGGTCCAGGCAGGAAGGTCATTTGAGGTCAGGGGGTTGAGACCAGACTGGGCAACATGGTGAGACCTTGTCTCTACCAAAAATTTAAAAATTAGCTGGATGTGGTAGTGCATGCCTATAGTTCCAGCTACTTGGGAGGCTGAGTTGGGAGGATTACTTGAGCCCAAGAGGTCAAGGCTACATACAGTGATCTATTATCACAC
>NW_012099543.1:1182552-1185321 GCF_000951045.1 Mandrillus leucophaeus | reverse complement strand
AGTCAGGAGATCAACACCATCCTGGCCAACATGGTGAAACCCCCGTCTCTACTAAAATACAAAAAATTAGCCAAGTATAGTGATGCCTGCCTGTAGTCTGAGCTACTCAGAAGGCTGAGGCTGGGGAATAGCTTGAACCTGGGAGGTGGAGGTTGCAGTGAGCCGAGATCATGCTGCTGCACTCCAGCCTGGCAACAGAGCAAGACTCTGTCAGAAAGAAAGAAAAGAAAGAAAGAAGGAAGGAAGGAAGGAAGAGAGAGAGAGAGAGAAAGAAAGAGAGAAAGAAAGGAAAGAAAGAAAAAGAAAGAAAGAAAGAAAGGAAAGAAAGGAAAAAAAAGAAAGAAAGAAAAGAAAAGAAAAGAAAAGAAAAGAAAAGAAAAGAAAAGGAAAGGAAAAGAAAAGAAAAGAAAAGAAAGAGAAAGATCCTCATGCGGGGGTCAGTCCCGCAGACCCTGACCAAATGAGAGATGAATGACATATACTGAAACAGATACTTTGCCTGTCAGTCTGGCTGAGGGTCCAGGCCACTCACAGACACCAAGGAGGATGCTGTTAATAGTTGCAGCCCATTAGCCAGCAAAACTCGCATTTATTCAGTATAGATTAAATGACAAAGGCCTTGAGTAAATACCATTAGAGGGTAATTGATATTGCCGACCTCCCGAGTAGAGAGCAATTATACTCCTGGTAGTTGATCAAAGGTTGGTCTTAGGACCACATGAGTAAACAAGCTATTTAGATAAACTACTCTACATTCGTATATATCTATGCCCTAAGATTTTAAGAGAATCCAGCTACCTTCAGTCAACCACTTTATGCAAACCCCCAGGCCGTCCAAGAGGGTTTGGGTTATTTCCTATAATTTTACAATTTCTGCCACCACCCTGACTGAACCCCCACATTCTCAGTCCCATTTCCAAGTGAAAAAGTAGGATTTATAGGCATTTGTATTAGTCTTTTACACATTGATGATAAAGACATATCAAAGATTGGGCAATTTACAAAAGAAAGAGGTTTAATTGGACTTATTGTTCCACATGGCTGGGGAAACCTCACAATCATGGAGGAAGGCAAGGAGGAGCAAGTCATGTCTTACTCGAATGGCAGCAGGCAAAGAGAGCATCAGGAAGATGCAAAAGCAGAAACCCCTGATCAAACCATCAGATCTCATGAGATTTATTCATTATAATAAGAACAGTATGAGGGAAATTGCCCCCCATGATTGAATTATTTCCCAACAGGTCCCTCCAAAAACATATGGGAATTATGGGAATACAATTCAAGATGAGATTTGGGTGGGGGCACAGAGCCTAACCATATCATTTTGCCCTTCACCGCTGCCAAATCTCATATCCTCACATTTCAAAACCAATCATGCCTTCCCAACAGTACCCCAAAGTTTATTTATTTATTTATTTATTTATTTATTCTTTTTTGAGATAGAGTCTCACTCTTGTTGCCCAGGCTAGAGTGCAATGGCGCTATCTCAGCTCACCGCAACCTCCGCCTCCCTGGTTCAAGTGATTCTTCTGCCTCAGCCTCCAGAGTAGCTGTGATTACAGGCATACACCACCACACCTGGCTAATTTTTGTATTTTTACTAGAGACGGGGTTTCTCCGTTTTAGTCAGGCTGGTCTCAAACTCCCAACCTCAGGTGATCTGCCAGCCTTGGCCTCCAAAGGTGCTGGGATTACAGGTGTGAGCCACTGTATCCGGCCCCAGTCCCCCAAAGTTAAAACTTTAAAACTCATTTTGGTATTAACCCAAATGTCCATGGTCCAAAGTCTCAACTGAGACAAGGCAAGTCCCTTCCTCCTATGAGCCTGTGACATCAAAAGCAAGTTAGTCATTTCCTGGATACAATGGGGATAGAGATATTGGGTAAATACAACTGTTCCAAATGGGAAAAATTGGCTAAAATGAAAGTGTTACAGGGCCCATGCAAGTCTGGAATCCAGTTGGGCAGTCAAATCTTCAAAGTTCCAGAATGATTTCCTTTGACTCCATGTCTCACTTCCAGGTCACACTGATGCAAGAGTGGGTTCCCATGGTCTTGGGCAGCTCTGCCCCTGTGGCTTTGCAGGGTACAGCCTCCCTCCCAGCTGCTTTTATGGGATTGCATTGAGTGTCTGTGGCTTTTCCAGGCACAGAGTGAAAGCTGTAGATGCA
This sequence comes from Mandrillus leucophaeus, assembly GCF_000951045.1. Classification (NCBI taxonomy): domain Eukaryota; kingdom Metazoa; phylum Chordata; class Mammalia; order Primates; family Cercopithecidae; genus Mandrillus; species Mandrillus leucophaeus. Next base: position 1,183,151 of record NW_012099543.1, on the reverse strand, counting down.
TTTACCATCCTGCATTCTTGACCATGGTGGCCCTCTTCTCAGAGCTGCACTAGGCAGTGCCCCAGTAGGGACTCTGTCTGGGGACTCTGACCCCACATTTCCCTTCTGCACTGCCTTAGCAGAAGTCCTCCATGAGAGCCCAGCCCCTGCAGCAAACTTCTGCCTGGGCATTCGGGTGTTTCCATACATCTGAAATCTAGGCAGAGGTTCCCAAAACCCAGTTCTTGACTTCTTGTACCCATAAACTCAACACCATGTGGAAGCTGCCAAGGTTTGGGGTTTGCACCATTTGAAACCATGGCCTGAACTCTATATTGGCCCCTTTCACTCATGGCTGGAGGGGTTGGGACACAAGGCACCAAGTCCCTAGACTGCACACAGCTCGGGGACCATGGGCCCAGCCCAGAAAACCACTTTTTCCTCCTAGGCCTCTGGGCCTGTGATGAGAGGGGCTGTGGTGAAGACCTTTGACATGCCTTGGAGACATTTTCCCCATTGTCTTGGGGATTAACATTTGGCTCCTTGCTACTTATGCCAATTTCTGCAGTCAGCTTAAATTTCTCCTCAGAAAATGGATTTCTCTTTTCTTTCACATTATC
>NW_012099543.1:1171508-1179887 GCF_000951045.1 Mandrillus leucophaeus | reverse complement strand
ATTTTGGTATTAACCCAAATGTCCATGGTCCAAAGTCTCAACTGAGACAAGGCAAGTCCCTTCCTCCTATGAGCCTGTGACATCAAAAGCAAGTTAGTCATTTCCTGGATACAATGGGGATAGAGATATTGGGTAAATACAACTGTTCCAAATGGGAAAAATTGGCTAAAATGAAAGTGTTACAGGGCCCATGCAAGTCTGGAATCCAGTTGGGCAGTCAAATCTTCAAAGTTCCAGAATGATTTCCTTTGACTCCATGTCTCACTTCCAGGTCACACTGATGCAAGAGTGGGTTCCCATGGTCTTGGGCAGCTCTGCCCCTGTGGCTTTGCAGGGTACAGCCTCCCTCCCAGCTGCTTTTATGGGATTGCATTGAGTGTCTGTGGCTTTTCCAGGCACAGAGTGAAAGCTGTAGATGCATTTACCATCCTGCATTCTTGACCATGGTGGCCCTCTTCTCAGAGCTGCACTAGGCAGTGCCCCAGTAGGGACTCTGTCTGGGGACTCTGACCCCACATTTCCCTTCTGCACTGCCTTAGCAGAAGTCCTCCATGAGAGCCCAGCCCCTGCAGCAAACTTCTGCCTGGGCATTCGGGTGTTTCCATACATCTGAAATCTAGGCAGAGGTTCCCAAAACCCAGTTCTTGACTTCTTGTACCCATAAACTCAACACCATGTGGAAGCTGCCAAGGTTTGGGGTTTGCACCATTTGAAACCATGGCCTGAACTCTATATTGGCCCCTTTCACTCATGGCTGGAGGGGTTGGGACACAAGGCACCAAGTCCCTAGACTGCACACAGCTCGGGGACCATGGGCCCAGCCCAGAAAACCACTTTTTCCTCCTAGGCCTCTGGGCCTGTGATGAGAGGGGCTGTGGTGAAGACCTTTGACATGCCTTGGAGACATTTTCCCCATTGTCTTGGGGATTAACATTTGGCTCCTTGCTACTTATGCCAATTTCTGCAGTCAGCTTAAATTTCTCCTCAGAAAATGGATTTCTCTTTTCTTTCACATTATCAGTCTGCAAATTTTTCAGATTTTTATAGTCTTTTTCCCTTTTATAACTGAATGCTTTTGACAGCACAAAAGTTACTTCTTGAATGTTTTGCTGCTTAGAAATTTATTCTGCCAGATACCCTAGATCATCTCTCTCAAGTTCAAAGTTCCACAGGTCTCTAGGGCAGGGACCAAACTCTGTCATTCTCTCTGCTAAAACATAAGAAGAGTCACCTTTGCTAAAGTTCACAACAAGTTTTTCATCTTCATCTGAGACCACTTCAACCTGGACCTTATTGTCCATATCACTATCAGCATTTTGGGCAAAGCCATTCAACAAATCTCTAGGAAATTCCACACTTTCCCACATTTTCCAGTCTTATTCTGAGCCTTCCAAACTGTTCCAACCTCTCCCTGTTACACAGGTCCAAAGTCACTTCTACATTTTCAGGTATCTTTTCAGAACACCCCACTCCTGGTACCAATTTATTCTATTAGATTGTTTTCATGCTGCTGATAAAGACATACCTGAGACTGGGCAATTTGCAAAAAAAGAAAAAAAAAGAGGTGTAATTGGACTTACAGTTCCATATGACTGGGGAGACCTCACGATCATGGCAGAAGGCAAGGAGGAGCAAGTCTCATCTTGCATGGATGTCAGCAGGGAAAGTGAATATTTAATATTTTCACATCTTGTACATCATTTCAGAATTCCTTTGCTTTACCTCTTCTTTCAGCCACTGCTGCAGTGACCAGTTCCAAAAGGCTGTTGTTGGGCTTAACAAAGGTGAAGTCACACCATTTCTTGGTGAGCATACCTCTCATATCTTGCTCTTAGCTCTTCTCTGCATGACAATATGAAACAACCACGGCTCTACGTTTGTACAAGCATAACTCAGGGCCATGTAACCAGAACATGAACCAATAAAATCTGTGCATCTATTCTTAATCCATGAGTGCCAGGAGACAATGGGAATGTGCTCTCCCCATTTCCTCCTGATACAGACAGCTCTGACATTTTATAAAATTTCTTAGAAGATCTTGAAGTCAGTATCCAACTTGCTAAGACATTCTTGCACTGGCTTTCCTTCCTTTTCTTTTATTCCAGTTGTCCTGAATGCTTTCTCCCTTGGGTCAGACAATTAAGCAAACCACTGGCATACAAACCTTTGTCTCAGGCTCTACGTAGCTGGAACCAGGAATATAACACTAAGCAACCAGCCTAAGGACACACAGTTTCTGTGGCAGATCTAGAATCAAGGAAGAGTAGGGGCAGAAAAAATGCCCCTAACCACTATTAAGCACAGCCTTAATATTTGTTGTTATAATTTATATTCTTTTTTGTACCATGAAAAGTCTTTAAGCAACTGGATCCTCTTTGGCACCTTTTATTTCTCTCATATAATGACAACTCTTTGTGTGTGTATGTGTTCTGATTAGCATGTGTCATAGTTTCTGATTTGTTTTTGCATCTGCTTTTGAGTAAACGCATTTCATTTCTTTATAAAAACCCTACCATGTAATGACTTTTGAAAAAAAAATACAGATTAATTTACAATTTTGGCTTTTAATTTCAATTTTTAAAGTGACCTATATATAGTCATGTGTCAGTTAACATCAGAGATATATTCTGGGAAATATATTACTAGGTAATGTTGTTGTGAACATTACAGTGTATTTACACAAACCGAGATTGTATAGCCTATTACAAAGGCAGGTTATATGGCATAGCCTTTTACTGGTAGACACCAATCTGTACAGCATGTTACCAAACTGAATATTGCAGGCAATTGTAACACAATGGTAAGTATTTGTGTACCTAAACCTACCTAAACATAGAAAAGGTACAGTAAAAATACAGTGAGGCTAGTCCCATCATAATCTTATGGGAATAACTTCATATATGCAGTCAATCATTGACTAAACTGTCATTAAACAGCACATCATAGTAGTAGTATATTATGCATATGATTTTCTAAAGGCTTCCTATCTTAAGACTTTTAAACATAATTTCTTATAATGCTCTTATCTATAGAGACTAATATATTATCATATCCTTAAAGCAAGAGTGAAAATTATTGCACCATCCACATGTTTTAGAGCAAGAGAAGCTTGTAAATAATTTAAAATTTTGTGATAGGCACATTAAAGGAGTAAAATAAAAGTCATAATTGATTTATAATATGTTTTATTTAATCCAATATATAGATTATAAATAGTATATTTTAAAAATGTAATCAATATAAATAATTATCGATGAGATATTTTACCTTTGTTTAATACTAAGTCTGTGAAATTAAGGATCTTGTACTTACTTGTACTTACACCATATCCAAATTTGTTCTAGCCACTTATGCAAGTGTCCAATAGCCACATGTGGACAGCGACTCCCATATGGGACAGTGCAGTAACTCCTACAGCTTACTATTTTTGCTTGAAACTTAATATTTCTTTCAGACATAGTTTATTTTATCTGTTATGTCAGGGGCTTTTTCTTCTATAGCTCTCCAAATATGTTTAATAAATTGAAGAAATATTTTCAGGTCAATAGTTGTTTATTTCTTTCGATTCATTTATTAAAAACTGCCTAATAAAAACCTACATTTTACTTTTTGCCAAATGTGTCTGTTATTGGACCATTGTACCATTTCAGAACCAAGTTGCAAGTCAAGTCAGGGTTCAGTTTTAGGATGATCTATTTAAAACATATTCAAGAATTATACTCTGTTTATGAGTTGAAATCATCTAGACTATTTACTGCCCTGAGCCATAACTTACTAAGGCAACCTAATGTCTTGGAATAGGTAATAACACAGCTACTAAAATGCTTGCTTTAAACACAAGGAGTAGTTCAATTTGAGGAAGTACTTTATCTAATGTTCAAATCGTCTTTTCAACTTTGCAGCTTACTCATCTGTAAAATGTGGTTCCTGAGTACCTACCTCATAGCAATGTTGTAATTAATTAGCTAATACAGAGAGCCCCTTAGAACTGTGCTTAGTTCCTAAATAATACTTCAATAATGTTAGCTATGATTATTATTACAATTACTATTTTATCAGAGTATATTTTCTTGAAACGATAATTTCTATAGAAAACTGTTTTGAGTAGTTACAGGCATAATTTGTGCATATAAACATTATGTAAAGAAGCTCATGGTAAATACACATATGCTTATATATAAATCATATTTTTTCTGTATCAAAAATATAATGTAAAAACTATGAAATAATCAGAAATAACTAGTTTACAATTTTCTATCTTCTACCACTTGCCAGTAAAGAAAAACATTTCCAACGTTCTAATCACGGTTTAATTTTTAGTTTAATACATTATTATTTTCTCATGAAACCTGTATATATTTGGATAATTTTAACTTCTTACCCACCTCTGGCAAATTTGTTAGAGAATACTTAAATTTTGGCAACTTTTCAGAAAACGATTCATGGCTGAGGATTGAGTTGATGTTATAATGGAACATATAGGTTAGATAAATAGGTCACGTGTGATTTTATGTGTTCATAAATATCAGTGTGTCTTTTAAGGTAGTGGTGAATGGAGGGCAACGAGAGTGGTATAACTGCCATCTGTATGAGCTATAGATTATCAGCACGCACAAGAAAAATAGTAAATTTTCTTAAAAGGCAGTAAAGACCTAGACCTTGACATATTGTTTGATAGAATAGTTCAGCAATTTGTTGGCCCCACATTTTTTACTATTTCTGATTGCATAGTTGGTAGGTAGGATAAAAGTTGGCAAGTTGAGAAAATGGAGCTTTTACAGTTTGTAGGAAAGAGGATTTAATGCCAATACAAGTAAATGGATAGTTTCTCATATGCAGTTTAGGTACGACAAACAAAGCAATCATTCTGACAGTGGGAGGAAGGTAGCTTAAGCTGGGAAGTTATTCACAGCATCCATTATTCAGTATTTTTGGAGATGGATTATTTTGTCCAAATTAGTACTTACTTTTGTAATTTTTTCAGATGCTGTTACAAAATTCCCTTAGAATCCACCCATTTGTGAAACATCACATTAATTAAAAGCAGTATCCTTGGAGTTTTGAGAGTCCACCAAGGATGCCCACTGACTTCCCACACAATTTTTTATGTTAGGAAGGTCTGAAGTAGGATATTTCTTCAGACTTAACATTTCTGCTGGGGTAGTACAGTGGACATGTTCTAATGCCTCTCATTCTACTTACACCCAGCACAGTTGCGTGACAATATTCATTTTTATCTATCTCAGAACAAGAAAGCACTGATTTCTCATAAACACACACTAACAGGAAAGGTAAGAAGATCTGGTAGTAAAAAAAAAAAAAAAAACAAAACAAAAAACAACAAACAAATCAAGGAAAACTCACTTCCTTCAAGTCAGCTGTTGAGATTAAAAACATCATTTGAGATGAGACATGGTAGAAAATGTTCAAATGTGTTTATTTTCTAATTTTAACAAGCATGTACAATGAAAATAGTGTAGCTTTTATGTTAATAGGTCAGAAGACACTGTTGTAGAAAGATATATTTCCTCTTTTGTCGATCCACTTAATAGTCAAGATAGAATAATTGTACATGGAATATTTTTATTAGAAATAAGAGACCTAATTATTGTCATTAACTTAAACTCTCCTGACAGGCTGTCTTACGAAAGTAACTGTGACAATTAAAAATCAATCATGTGGCCTGTATACCAGCCTGTTTACCAGTTTATAATCAGTTTGATTCCTGCAGCAGTGCAATGTAATGTGAGGAAATGTTTTTCTACAGAAGATCCAGATGCATGTAGAGCATCAAAAAAGTGTTGTCAGTTTAAACCAGATGTACTAGAGAAAGTCATTGGCAGAGCTGCAAATAGACTGCTATCTAGCTGTCTAACTCCAACTTAGTTTTCATACCAGGGATCTTTACTTAAAATGTATTTTATTTCACAATGTCACCCTACATTTCTTTTTGTAACCTAAAAGATATGGCATAGAACATCAAATTATGTTACACAATGAAGCATAAGTAAAATGACAAAAACAACGAACATACAAAAACTAATCAATTAGAAATAAAATATTTGCCAACTACTAGGACAAATGAAATTCCCTTATATTATTCACTAGGGACTCTTGAATGCTAGGACATCCATCAAGGAAGGTAAAAAGTACAATGTTTTGGTAGTCATTTAAATGTTTCCATTTTACAGATGGTTTTCTTGTATGTAAACTGGACAACATAACTGCAATTACTTCACAGTGTAGATGCAATAATTTAGTGTTCTAATGTAAATAAAAGCATACATTAGGGTTGTCTGTTATGAAATAAACATTTGATAAATGCTCAGCATTAATAATCACAAGGTATTATACATTATTTATTAATTAATATCAACTAATAATATTAATATCAATTAATAAATATACTAATTAATATATCTTATAATGAGAGCTATGGCTTATTCAAAGATTGTTCTTATTTTAATAGATGATCTTCCAGTAAATCCTTGAAAGCAAGCAGGCCATATTGCAAACAAATCAGTTAGCTGGACGACTAGCTCGATGAATTACAGAGAGATTTTTGAAGCCTTAGTTGGACTGAGAGGGCGCTGCAGCTCTTTTGCCAAGCAGTTTTAAGGTAGCCTCCATGCAGAGCAGCTGTATTTACTGTCAGGGTCTTGTACTCCTGGAATTTCTATTTACTTGCAAATATTAGACATCCCTTCAGTTCATTCTGTCCTTTAAATTTTTGCATAACTATTTACTTTGACTTGTCCCAGTTTCCTTGCCCCATTTCCTTCTGTTACTACCTTTGCCCATGTATCAGAGTCCCTAATATGTAAGTGCTTTCTTGCAATTTTTTTTTGCATATTACAGGCATTGATTCTCTTAGTAAACTTTGTTCTGCCTTTAAAAATCTGAACATCACTTTTCTTGACAGAAAAATGTCGTAAAGGGTTCCTATTTTCTGTCTTTTTTTGTTCTTGCCTTCTTTATCTTTGCTTCACCCTTTCTCTTCTTTCTCTTCCTGCTCTGAAAAAAAAAAAAAAATCATCCCCTTTTATCTTATTTTGTATTATTCTAAGCTCAATATGACCTCGACCCTCCTGATACTGCCTTCATACTACGTAATGATAGTGTTAGAAATGCTCCTGTATTTCATTTGAATAAAGTCTTCAAAATTGGAGTGATTTTTAGAGCTCCCTTAGTTGCCCTTACAATCTTTTTTATTTGCATATTCTTTTTTTGATAATATTTTCTAGTCATATGCATTAATATTTTTAAATGCTGGAAAATAAAAATACATAATAAGAAAAAACACCTTCATCTCACCAAAATTAGCTAAACATAATAATTTATTGAATCTCCTTTTATTTGTTTATACATACTATATAAACTCGTTTTGTAAATAAAAAAGATTTGTGCTAGTTTATAACCTTTTATTATTTTTTCTATATGCTGACATTTTCACATTAACAAATATAATTGTTCTATGTATATTTTAATGGCCACGAGAAGTTCGATTGTATATATGTGCAACAATTTATTTAACCAAGCCTTTACTTTTGCTACTTAGGCTATTTCTAATTTGTCACAATTATAAACAATGCTATGGTAAACATTTTTGTACTTAAGTCTTAAGTGTATCCTTAATTGCAAATCATTAATTCTTTTTTAAAAAAATTTCAACTTTTATTTTAGATTGGGGGGGTGCATGTACAGGTTTGTTTCTTGGGTATATGACATGATGCTGAGGTTTGAGGTATGATTGATCCTATCACCCCGGTACTGAGCATAGCACGCAATAGTTTTTCAACCCCAGCTTCTCTTCCTCCCACCCTCTCCCTCTACTTGTCTCCAGTGTCTATTATCCTGTGGTAGCTAATATTTAGTTCCCACTTATAAGTGGGGACGTGTGGTATTTGTTTTTCTGTTCCTACATTAATTTGCTTAGGATAATAGCCTCCACCTGCATTCGTGTTGCTGCAAAGGGCATAATTTTATAATTTTATTATCTTTTTATGCCTATGTAGTATTCACAATGTATGTGTTCCACATTTTCTTTATCCAGTCCGTTGCTGAGGGAAACCCCGGTTGATTCTATGTCTTTGCTATTGAGAATAGCACTGCAAACAGACAAGGCATGTGTCTTTTTGGCAGAGCAATTCTTCGGATATATACCCAGTAATGGAATTGATGGGCCAAATGGTAGTTCTCTTTTAAGTTCTCTGAGAAATCTCAACTGCTTTCCACAGTGTCTAAACTAATTAACATTTCCACCAACAGTATACAAGTGTTCCCCTTTTCCACAGCCTCGCCAGTATCTGTTGTTTTTTGACTTTTTAGTAATAACCATTCTGACTGGTGAGAGATGGTATCTCATTGTGATTTTGATTT
>NW_012099543.1:1146463-1171123 GCF_000951045.1 Mandrillus leucophaeus | reverse complement strand
TGCATAGTTTGTGAATATTTTCTCCCATTCTCTAGGTTGTCTGTTTACTCTTTTGACAGTTTATTTTGCCATGTAAAAGCTCTTTAATTTAATTAGGTCCCATTTGTCAATTTTTGTTTTTGTTCCAATTGCTTTTGCGAGCTTAGTCATAAATTATTTTCCAAGGCCGATGTCCATAATGGTGTTTCCTAGGTTTTATTCTAGAATTCTTACAGTTGAGGTCTTATATTTAAATATTTAATCCATCTTGGGTTAATTTTTATATGTAGTGAAAGGATGAAATCCAGTTTTATTCTTCTGCATATGGCTAGCCAGCTATCCCAGCGCCATTTATTAAGGAGTCCTTTCCCCACTGCTTATTTTTGTCAATTTTGTTGAAGATCAGATAGCTGTAAGTGTATGGCTTTATTTCTAGGTTTTTAAATTTTGTTTCATTGGTCTATGTGTCTGTTTTTGTACCACTACCATGCTGTATTGGTTACTATAACCTTATACCATAGTTTGAAGTCAGGCAGTGTGGTATGTCTGACTTTGTTCTTTCTGCTCTACTGTTGCTTTATTAGGGCTCCTTTTTGGTTACATACGATTTTTGTAGTAGTGTTTTTTAGTTTGTGGAAAATAGCATTGGTAGTTTTACAGGAATAACATTGAATCCACAGGTTACTTTGAGCAGTATGGCCATTTTAATGACATTGATTCTTCCTATCCATGAGCATGGGATGTTTTTCACTTGTGTGACCTGTGATTTATTTTAGAAGTGTTTTGTAGTTCTCCTTGTAGAGACCTTTCACCTCCTCATTTAGATGTATTCTCAGGTATTTTAGTTTTTATTTTTTGGCTTTTAAAATGGGATTGTGTTCTTGATTTGGCTCTCAACTTGAATGTTATTGGTGGACAGAAATGTTACTGATTTTTATACATTAATTTTGTATCCTGAAACTTTACCGAAGTCATTTACCAGGAGACTTTTGGCAGAGGCTTTAGGGTTTTCTAAGTATAAAATCATATCATTGGCAAAGAGACACAGCTTGACATCTTTTCTGTCCCATTGGGAGGGCTTTTATTTCTTTCTCTTGCCTGATTGCTCTGGCTAGAACTTCCTAATTCTTGAAATAAAATTTCCAGGTTTAAGTTGAAGTAAAAAAAAAAGTGTATTATTAAGGCTTTAGATAAGTATTTGCAAAGCTGGCTTCCAGGGAGATTTTATAAGTATAATTTTACTGAACAACTTTCATAATGGGTATTAAAAGTACATTAATTTATGTGTTTTTAAAAAATTAATGGTGAAGTTAAAGTTTTATGTATTAATTGATAAATTATATTACTTTTTATTTGTTGTATTAATCATTATATTTTAATTATCAATAATTATATATATTTATCAGGTACAATATTATCTGCTAATAAATATATATATTATGGACTTATGATTAAATCAAGATAATTAACATACACATTACCTCACATACTTTTCATTCTTTTGTACTACCAGCATTTAAAATCTTCTCTTTCAGCAATTTTAAAATATATACATTATAATTAACTATAGTCAACATGCTGAGAAATAGATCACAAAAATTATTTCTCCTGTTTAAGTGAATCTTTTTACCCTGTGACCACCATCTCCCCAATCCCTGGTAACCACCATGCTACTCTGCACTTCTATGTGATTCACTTGTGTTATTGCAAATGCAGGATTCCATTCATTTTATGGCTGAACAGTATTCCACTGTGTACTCATGACACATTTTCTTTATTCATTCATACACTGATGGACACTTAGGTTGATTCTACATCTTGGCTATTGTGAATAGCGCTGTGATGAACACGGAAGTGAAGCTCTTTCTTCAATATACTAATTTGAATTCTTTTGTATGTGTACCTAGAAGTGGGATTGCTGGATCATAAGGTACTTCTATTTTTACATTTTTTTCAGAAAGTTTCATACTGTTTTTCACAATGGCTCTAGTAATTTACATTTCCAGCAACAGTGAAAAGGATTCCCTTTGCTCCACATCCTCGCCCGTGCTTGTTATATTTTGTCTTTTGATAAAGGACATTCTAACTGGGGGTAGTTGATTTCTCACTGTGGTTTTGATTTGCATTTCCTTGATGATTAGTGATGGTGAACATTTTTACAAACCTGTTGACCATTTGTATACCTTCTTTTGATAAATGTCTATTCCAGACTTTCATCATTTTTTAATTTGCCTATTTGTATTTTTGTTATTCTGTTGTTTCAGTTCCTTATATATATATTTTTATCTTAACTCCTTGTCAGATGTACAGATTGCAAATATTTTCTCCCATTCTGTAGGTTGTTTCTGCACTCTCTTGATTGTTTTCATTTTCTTAATTCCTTTTTTGGATAGTTTGTTGATCATGTATAGAAATGCTATTGATTTTTGTAAGCTGATTTTGCATCCTCCAAATTTACTGATTTGTTTATCAGTTCTAATAGTTTTTGGTGAAGTCCTTGATAGTTTTCTGTATAAAATTACATCATCTTCAGAGACAATATTACTCCTTCCCTTCATGTTTGGATGCCTTTTATTTCTTTTTTCTTGGCTAATTGCTCTGGCTAGGATTTCTAGTACTATGTTGAATAAAAGTGGCAACAGTGGATATACTTGTCCACTTTTTTTAGTTCCCACATAAAAATGAGAACATGCAAAATTTGTCTTTAAGTGGTTGGCTGAATTCATTTAACATAATGACCTCTGTTACTCCACTGATTGCCAAGGTTGATTCAGCTGGTGTAACTCGCTAGGCAGGTGCTGCCTTCCTCCCCTACTGCTCCATGTGTGTCTTTCCCAAGCTGCCTGCTCAGTGGAGGGGGAGGACTTTCTTCAATGGAGGAAGACTATTCTTTGGTCAAGGATATTAGAGTAGTTGTGCTGCCCTGCTAGAACCTCCAAACAAGCCACATTTTTTGTTTTTGTCTTCCACCCCATAATCTCTCTCCACATGCACAGAGGCACTTGAAGTTTCAATATTTTTGCTCTAAAATTTTAACACGTTTAAGAACAAAAACATTTCTTTATATAACATGGCCATTGACATATTCAATAATTTAATACTGATAAAATAATATAATCTAAAATATAATTTATATTTCAATTACTTCCCTTATCCCCAAACTTTCTTTCTATAGTTTTTTTTTTTTTAAATTTTTATATCCTAGAGGTAAACAAAAGACATAGCGTATTAGGTTGTAATATCTCTAATTGCTTTCATTCTAGAACAATACCTGGGTCTTTTCCCCTTTCCTTTTTCTTTCTTTTTTTGATTTGTTGAATACTTTTTGCTATAACAATGATGTTTTGTAAGTCTAAGGTAGTTGACCCATAAAATATCCCACATGTTTGATTATTTCCCCATGATTAGATTCAAGTCAAACAGTTAGGACTTTTGCTCAACAGGTCTTAGTACATTATTCCCACTGCATCATATCAGTAAATGCATGATGTAGTTTGTCTCAATTCTGGCGATGGTAAGTTTGGGTCCTATGTGCACATGTTTCCCACTAGAGTTCTCCTTTCCAAAAGTGTCTTTCCCCCTCTGTAACAAATAAGCTATTTGTGGTGCAATGACATGAGACTGTAAAAATATCAGAATAGTTTTATTAATTAATGATGACCCTTACCAATTATTACACTGGTGGTTAAAAAAACGGTGACCTTTTAACTCGATTTTTTCCTCTACCTTTATTATCAGACATTCTTTTAAAAACTTACAGTGTCGGACCAGGCGCAGTGGCTCACGCCTGTGATCCCAGCACTTTGAGATCCACCTGCCCCCCAGGTGGGTGGATCACGAGGTCAGGAGATCCACACCATCCTCGTTAACACAGTGAAACCCCGTCTCTACTAAAAATGCAAACAATTAGCCAGGCATGGTAGTGGGCGCCTGTAGTCCCAGCTACTCGAGAGGCTGAGGCAGGAGAATGGCGTGAACCCGGGAGGCGGAGCTTACAGTGAGCCACTGGAGCCTGGGCGACAGAGCGAGACTCGAAAACAAAACAAAACAAAACAAAACAAAAATTGTCATCCCTGTTTCTTCTCCCTTACTTTGCGTATTAGAGATTAATAGACTTTTGTTTTATTCAATGTATTATAATCTATCTTTGTCATTTTTATGCTAATTTTTTCCCAAATTTGGCTACTGGGGATTCTGTTCAAACTGAATGAAGATATCCTCATCTTTCTTTGAGATCTTCCTTGCTTTCTGGCAAAAGAAGTTATTCCCTGCCTCGACTTTCCAAAGAGTACTAGTTCCTTTTAGCAGTGATTAGAAACCTGATCTGAGTACTACTGTGAGTGCTTGTGACTACTATGGTTTTATTGTTTCTATGTCCTTTCAGCAAGCAGACCTACAATGAGGGATACATCTGAGCAAAACTCTGTATTAATAAGTCCAGTTGAAATCTAACACCATAGGGTTCTTTCACATTCTCTTTCATTCCATATTTGTGCATTTATTCACCCACGGTGGCAACCCTGGCTATTAGAAATATAATTGTGTTTATTTTGCTATATGCTACAATAAAACAAAAAAATTAAGAATTACTATACCAAGATCATGATAAAAATACACATATCAAGTAAATCTATTATGTAAACTACACGTGTGTTTGTAACATTTTTGTTTTTACACTATAGCCTACTAAGTGTGCAATTAGACTTCTCGCTCACTGGTTTCTGTTTATTTTTAATTTAATATTTACCCTTGTTTCCCTTCCTTTTTAATTTTGTTTTTAAAATTTATATAACATTTATATGTTTTAAAATCAGAGCTCAAAATGCTTTCTTAGAGCAGCTTAATTCCCAGCTTTAGTCTCTCTTCTTTATTTCCACTCTACCATTTAGGCACCTTTTTCTGCCGTTTCTGGTTTATCCTTCCTGCATTTATTTCTGAAACCTAAGGGAGCATACAAACACACAACAGAATCACACACACCATCTACACACACACACATACACACACTCACCTGGGCTTCATTTAATTAAAACAAAATATCTGGGGAAGGGTTCTATGAATACTTTATTGAAAAAAACAAATTCCCTGGATTATTTTAATTTGCAGCTGAGTCTGAAGAAAAATATTTTAAAGATTTTCAAATCTGCCTTTTGTGATGACTTTTACTGGCTGTTCCCATTCTTCATGAGATTCCCACCACCTCCACTTCAGCAAATATTCTTCCTGCTTGGCAGAATTCTATTCATGGCAGAAGTTTTCTCATCATTTCCTAGCCTTGCAGTGATGAAACTGTCAACAAGAAAGGTCAAGAATGTATTCAATTCACCACTTTTAGTTGAATGAGACAACCATCTGCATTCGTTGCAGTTTTCAACGGTGTGCATTTATTAAAGGAAAGAGTATTTGAATAAATGTATAAATGAGTGCAAACACGAATTAATCAGTAAATAGACTTGTGGCAGTTCTCTTTTATGTTTCATGAGCCAATCATTTATTCCTTCCACCTCCCCAAATAATTTATTGCTTACAATAAATTATTACAACGATGTCACTTCTGCTCTTTGATTCTGACACTCTTTCCCATAAGTTCTCCAAGGATGTTTTGCTGTTAGCTGTATAATGTTGGAAAATATCACTTAACTCTTCTGAGCTTCATTTTCTACAAATTTGGCCATAATATTGATGTCTTCACAGGTCTTTTTGAATATGTACATTAAAATGTATATATCATGTTTTAATAAGGTTTAAGGTAATACGTCTATATAATAATACTGAAAATCACAGAGCAGCAATACCTGAAATATTTCATTTATGTCACTGTATTAGAACCATAACTATACTCCTTTAGTCACTAATGCTTCGTGAATTGGTATGTAGAGATCTAAGGCCATTAGTATTATTTCTTGGTTATTGTTAGAATTTTCTATAGTTTTCTTACCTTACAGCATAATATTCTGCTTTGCAGTATTTCCATTGATTTTCTTAGAAATAATAATAATAATGTTGAAAGTTGAGCAGTGAAACTTGAAACGACAGTCAACGATGTTATAATTTTAAATTCTATTGTCATGAAAAATTCTCAAAATAAAAATAACAGTTGTGAAAAATAACAGATACATTTAAGAAAATGTTACTGAAATATTTTGGTTTTTCAGTATAAGAAGGAAGAAAATTAAGGCATCCCATTCGTAAACAAGGTTAGGTAATGAAAGCAATAGATTAAACAACAAAAATATTAATGAGATATATAAACAGAAGCTAAATCAGAGGAGAATTTATGCGTCCTCAGGTACATCACTTTTTTTTTTCTTATTTCTTTTGCTGCTCCTTCATTTTCTTTATGCTAAATTTTCCTTCCCCGCAACCAGTCAACTGGTAGTTTTCTTTTAGAGCTGACACAAAAGGTTTGTATTTAAGTATGAGATTTGTGTTCTTTTTTATATTATCTTTTTCTAAAATATTCAGGGAACCTCTTGAAGAGTCAGGAAAATTTGCAGCTTTTAAAAAGTACATGTAGTTACTTAGCAATTTTCAACCTGTGAAAAAGTCCTATAAATAAGAGCCTATGTCCACATGTCAGACAAAACAATACTTATTGGTAAGCCACCAATACGAATGTTACAGATGACTATGATTAAGTTCAGATTCTGTATCTAAGGGCCAAACACTTAAAATCAAGACCAGTTTCATGGCCACGTGACCTGGGCAGCCACACAGGGCCTAGCATTCAGAAGAACCAGTACTTGGTTTAACACTTTGCTGCCACCATATTGAAATTCTCAATAATTTTAACAAGGGATTCACATTGTCATTTTTCACTGGCCCTATAAATTATGTGGTTGGCCATGCACAAAATTAATTATTCAAAGACACTTTTTAAGGAAGAATCAAGAGAAGATTAAAGAATCAATGCTATCAAGGTGCTGGCGTAATCAGCAGCAAGAGCTGAAAGATCTATACATCTCTCTTGGATGTGAAACATAATTTTACAAAATCTATAATAACTGTGTGGGGCCATCTTTAGTCATGTATGATCACCTCATTCCATAAATGATGTAGAAGAAGTATCCACATGCCACAAAGTGGTATAAGGAGTATCACAGATGTTGCTTTTTCTTTATGTCCTAGAGAGAGAGAAAGAAAATTGAACAAAAGGAGACAAAACTTGAAAAATCCATATTAACTTTTTGAAATTGAGATATAAATGAGAGATAGAAAAAGAACAAGAGGGAGAATGAGAGAGAGACACAGAAGGAAATAGAGAAGGAAAAAGAATGGATATACTTTTTGAAAGACATGCATGGAGAAATTACCTATTTATATCACTAAGGAAAAAAGAGTCTCACTCCATGATAGGGTATTTGTTAGGGCAGTTATTGATATTGTTGCATGAGAATAGCAATAATAGTTAATATGGCTTGTATTTTTATGTCAAACATTAAGTACTGTTTATGTATTAATTCATTTAATCCTCACAAATACGTACAATGTAGGTACTAGTTATTATTGCCTAGTGTAAAGCAAAAGAAAGGCACAGAAGGTGAAATAATTTGGCAAAGCTATGGTCAATGTTGGAAGCAGGGTTCACCCTGAGAATTGAAGATGGAGCCCAGGCTTTAACCAGTGCACACTTCATTGTCTCGCTAGCAAAAGTAGGCTTCGGCCAGAAAATTATAAAATGTTTTTCGAGTGGCCCAGAACTCTAATTCAACCCTTTCCAATAATTATCACACTCCTGAATTCTAGCTACTATGTCCTTAAAAAGATGTTTCTGGGAGGAAATATTTTGCCTTGCAATGAACAATGAAATTGATTTTTGTAATCTCATCATGCCCAGTTCAAAAAGCATACTTTTGCAGATGGGATTAGTCATTGTCTAATGGGTCGCACAGGCCTCTTTCTCCCAGCTCACCGGTCTCCAGATTGAGGAATAACATGCATGGCAAAGGTGATAATATTAGCCTAGATTTTAGGCTGCCTCAGCCTCTCCCCCATGCCGATAAACAGACCCTAATCTCTGGGGCCGTCAGATGAGCAGCTTCACAGATGCTAAACTTCCTGCAAATTAAGCACATGTAGGGGGAAAAAAATTACAATTACAGCAAATGCCACCCTGCTAATGGTTTCAGTAGGGACATTAGTGAATTAAACGGGTGTGGGAAACTAAATCCCTTAATTTTGCTGCTGTCAGTGTGGCAAATTATCCACGTTTTATAATTTATTTAGTTTTCATATGTATCACAGTAGACTTTTTCTCTAAATCAATCAACATCATCATCCTTTGTATTCTTCTTTAGGTGATAGACTGTGCGTCTGACTGTCTGGTTGGCCACTCAGAGCTAACCTCTGCTCCAGCCAACTGCTGCAATTAGTTGATGGATAATTCGGCATATTTGTATACCTGTCAAGCCAGCTTTACACTAACATCTGCCTTGACAATTCAGAGAGAGAGATCAGTGCATGTTTACTCGGGTTCATGTGAAAATGGAAAATTTAGGAAGTGCAGGTTAATTGTCCAAATTAACAGCCAGGTGTAACAGCTTCATTGTGTACCATCACCTGTCACTTTCTCTGGCCAGTGGGTTTGTTTTTACGCTTTTTTGTTCCCTTGTCAGTTGGTGTCCAGCACTATTTTAATTGCAGAAATGGATTAATCTATAGCGGATGAATGAGAATTCAACTTAACAATAGGCAGAATCATTGAAATGGGATGTCTGAGGTGAAAACATGCTTTTGTAAGCTATGTTTGGTAAAGAGCCTAATCAGAAATTTCTTGTTGTATTTTTGGAGACTTACACTCACTAAAAATTATATTCATCTCTTGTGTTTCCAATATTTGAGATAATTCTGAAAATTCCTTTGTAAGCCAAACACAGTGACATTGGAAATCAATATATTTCTCTTTTTCAAAGTCCTTCTACAATACTAGCCAGAAAGTTGCTTGGAAATAATATTTTCTCCATTGTAGGTTGTGGCATAAAGTTTTTGTACAGTATCTGCAGATTCAGCTTTGTAACAGGGGTGGAATAAGATACTACACAGTGTGATGTGAAAAATCTGGAATCCCAATCCCAATGACCAAAACTTAGTGCTCCTGTACCTCACTGATATAATACATATATGTTCACTATTTTTATCTTGCTTTTAGTGAGAAATTAGTAACAAACGTTTATGGCTCTTGCCAGTTGGGGAATTTCATGGCTATCTGGTCAGTTCATGACGTAGTGGGTACATATTACTCAAGTAGAACTACCTGTTAACAAATTTAGATCCCTGATAATCAGTTTTTCAAATTCGAAGGAGAGGTCTTCTTCAAATCATATTTTGAGAAACATTGCCCCCGAGGTCATTTGAAATTCCTGTAGCTTTTTCTTAGTCCTCTTATCATCTTCATAGTCAACTAAGTTTTGTGACGCATCAAGTTTCAGAGCACTGCAGTTTACATTCAATACAGAAACATGCTTAAAACCTGATAACTACCATTGAGGGATTACAATCAGATGTAGGAGGATAGATATTCACAGACAAAACCGTCAAATAAAGGAGTGAAAATTAGGTGCTAAATGAATAGTACATATAAAAGTGTCACAGTTCAGTGAGAGACTGGTCACTTAAAGTTGCAGATGTTGAGAAAAGCGTCCCAGAAGAAAGCCTAGAAGAAAGAGATTTTATTTCATCTTCGAAGTAAGAGCTGAACAGAATGGAAAAGAAGCTTTAGAAGAAAAAAGGAATTAACAAATAAATGGAGATGAAGATGCATATTGACTAGCTACTATGGAGACTGAGGTGGGAGAATCCCTTGAACCCAAGAGTTGGAGTCCAGCCTGGGTAAGACAGTGAGACACATCTCTTAAGGAAGTGCATATTGAATATCTGATATTTAGGGAAGAATGATGGGATAATCTGTTAGATGTCCACAGTTAAAAGGAGCAAAAATTAATTAAATATAAAAAAAGAAAAGAGAGATGTATAGGATAATAAAGGGTTTTAGGAAAACTGCAATTTGGAAGACTTCAGAGCCCAAAATACTTGCTTTCTTTCAAAGGCTGTGTAGACATGAGGTCTCCTCTTTTCTATGAGTGGGATTTCTGCATTTTAACAAGTTTATTCTGCTCTTTATTTTCTGTCCTTTTCTCTCACCATGGGGTAAATTAGTGCCTACCTCATAGAATATTGTGCATATTTGTGTGGGGTTAAAGGAAGCACCCATGCATACCATAATTTCTTGTTGAACAATACAGACATAACTGTTTGCATGATCAAGTCAGTTCAGAATTTCTGTGGCTGTGTGTGTGTGTGTGTGTGTGTGTGTGTGTGTAAGACAGAGAATTAACGAAGAACTAGAACACATATTTTATTCCAGAACACATATTTTATTAGTGTAACAACAGTAGTTGTTAAGAACTAGAATAAAAGTTATATTAAGCAGAGAATAAACAATTTCTTACATTCAGAGTCATATTCAGAGTCACAGAATTGGTTGTTTAGAAATAAATTAATTGATCTCAGTAATAGATGTTTTTGGACTCGTTTTTAAGATGCTAGAAGAAGTGCTAGTCTTAAATTACTTCCTGTTTCTTCTCTTTCCTCCTTTAAGTGAACTAATTCACTTATCTCCCCTTCTCCTACCCTGCTCAATCATTATAAGATTAGACTGAGTTCACATCTTTGTTTGTAGAGGATTAGTGACCAGGCTTCTGAGAAAAATATACAGAGAGGCCTCTCTGGATGAAATTTCCACAGATGGTTCCACAGCTGGAATAGTGGGTGGGGGTGGGGAAGAGTAACATTTTACAGAATACAATTGTTTCACGGCAAAGGTTATAGGCAAGAAAAGTACCCTGAAATGTTTGTGGCAAAGAATATTATGGCAGGAAGAAATAAGAAAGAATGTACAATTAAATTTAATCAGCAAACATTTATCAAATGTCTACTAAACACAAGGCACTGAGGCAATCACGTTCCAATCGTTTTATATTTTTTTTTTGAAATCACTTTTCTCTTCAAAATTAGTGTAAATTTTATCTTTGTGGCACATAAAAGGAAGATAATATTTCAACTGAGAAGGACTTTGGATATTATTAAATATTTTGAACTTATCCTGTATGCAAGCGTCAGCCATTGAAGGCTTTTGAGCATAGAGAACAGTTGGGATAAATTTTGTTCTGATTAGGTGATTGTATTGACATGCCTAGGGTCAATTGCAAATTGAGGTTGGGGGGCTGCCAGACCAATTGTGCCAATATTGCAATTTCAGGCGTGAGCATGGACTGGGATGCTGAAATGAAAAATAAAGATAGACTAAGATGCCAGAGTGATGTGTGTTTCGTGTCTGGCTGCATGTCAGGCAGAAAGATGTTAGACAGAGCCAAGACCTACGTGCCCAAGAAATAGGCCTTTCTTTCCAAAGTAGCGCCACATTATATTTGAGCTCTCTGTTTTTAATTCATCAGCTGTTATAAGAATATCTGTATGCTTTCCTTTATCTCTAATGTCCATATTCAATATTTACTTTGGTTGAACATCTTTCTCAGTCTTTGCTACTAAACTAGATTTCTCTTTAAATTAGATTTTGTCCTCACAGAAGAACTCTAAAAAAGTCAGAGCACGCATTTAAAATGTTTTTCCATGGATCATTCTGACACTTGAAATTAGATGAATTATTTTTTATCCTGTTTTCCAGGTGTCTTTAATAAAACTATTTGTATCAGTTAAATAATTTTATAACAATATTAATGTGAAAATGTTTTAAACTCATTATTATTCATCTGATGATTTTAAGGCTCTTTCCACCAAAGGCTTTGGACCTCTCTGAAACGGTGAGGGATGAATGAGTTATAAACATCTTCAAACCAAAAATAGGGCTAAGAAAATTTTCACTGATGGTTCAGAATAGTCAACCTTTTAGCCCTAAGCCTTGCAGCAACAACTTGTGGGCCCAAAAGCATTGATTGGTTTCGTTCTATCACATGGTATGACCCTAGAAGTGTTTATTAAAACAAAGAAGGAAATTTAACCCAAAAAAAGGTGTTCAATTACTTGTTTTAAGAAACTAAGAAAGGGCATTATTTATTAATGTAAGCAAATGCAATATTCCTGTGTGGAATCTGCATTTAATGGTCATTCAGATTTCCTCTTGGGATAATTACAAGCAGACATTCTTATAACAGTTTTTTATTAGAAAGCACACATATTCCTTAATGATTAGTAAGTATCCTTTATAAATCAAAGGTAGAGAGTGCAATTGTGTATCCATCATATTGTTGCACAGTTTTTTTATAGCTTGTTGCTTTCTTTCTCATTCCTACTAAACATAATGCACCAAGTCAGATCTGGGAATCACCTGTGCAGTTCCTCAGTGGTCAAAAGGCAATTTTTTTCAATGTGATTATGAAAATTGTTTTTGGATCGATTTAAGACAGATATCACAATATATAATATTAAGCCAGTCTAGAATCTCATAGGTTACTCAAATTAAAATTAATTTCTGTGTTCCTACATTTCAGTCTTATTACACTTGCTGGAATAGAGCTAATCTTTCTGGATTAACATCACAAAAATATCAAATGCTTATGTAGAACTGTATGTTTGCCAAGTACTTAGACAAGCATTTTCTCATGTATTGTAGCCATGATGCCTATGAAGTAAATTGCTGTTGACAATCTGGGTTTCATCTTTCTTTTCGATCTTTCTTTTACACCATGCTCATAATTTTCCAATTCTTAAAAAAAGCATGCTCTTTCCTATGATAGGGTCTTTAAACTATTCCTATCTCCTGGTAGAAATACTTGTCATCCCAAACCAGACTAATCTGGTTAATTTCTACTCTTCTTTCAGATCCCCCCTCTACTCATAACTACCTCATATTTCCTTAAGTGATTACTCCTAATTTAAAATTTTAATAGCGTGTACTCCTTGTTAATAGCACATATTGGAATATTGTTGTGATCGTTTAATTACAGGATTTCTCCTTTACTTTATTGTAAATTCCTTGAGTGCTGAGCAAGTGACCATTTTTGACCATCATTGTATCCCAGGAATTAAACATAGAGCCTACCACAGTGTAAGCATTCAAACATACTTATAGAAGAATAGATATATGTCTTATTATTATTATTATACTAAATTTACAGACAAACATAATGCTTTTATGAAAGAAAAATACCCTTCTAATGACCACACAGTCAGTAACAAAGACAATTGAGACTTGCATGCTGATACTTTGTCTCTAAATTCTTTTTTTTTTCTCATTTTCTTGACCTAGATACTTTCCACTGCCTATTCTTCATTTCTATTCTTCTCCCCACCCCCAACCAGTCTCTTCTTCTCTTTGTCAAACTTTAATGTGGTCAATTGTACACTGGAGCAAAAGCTGTCCTTACTGAGAATTCTAAGTGAAACAGGGGGAAAAAGTTGAAGGAAGTAATAGTCTCTTCCAGAGTTGTAATCAACTATTTTTTTAGCAAATTCCAAAGTCCTAAATTTTATTTTTTAGCTAAAATTGAAGAAATCTTGATTAAATTTTATTAGAAAAAAATTTGTTTCTGTCTTGCAATTAAGTTTTCTGGGAGCCAACAATACGACATGGCTTCTTTCCTTCCTTTCTTCCCTTTTTTTCTTTCTTACACCCAATAATTATAGTATGTGTTACATAAACTTTCTATGCCTCGGTTTTCCATTTGGAACTGTAGGGCCTAGCATATAATATTTTATACATTAAAAATGCTAAGTATTTCATAATTAATGTCTTACTCAGAATGAGTTCAGTAGGGCTAGGGGAGATGGTAAGTTGAGGATCAAAATAATAATATAATAATAATAATTATATTCTTATTATATGATATATATTATATATTATGATTATTATTTACCCAAATGAAAAGATACGGGTATAAATTATCTATACATAGAGTTTCATCCCATTATGGCAAGTTTAGTCACCCAACCCTAGTACTGAGGCTAACACCAGAATCTCTCGCCTGGGATACATAATCAATGGCAGCATCGTATTGTATGATTCATGCTAATGGAGGCTATGTGCATGTGGATGGTACTTGTCTTCCTATGTAAGCTGTGAGGACAAATATGCAGGTACTGCAGTAAAAGAAGGGGCAAAAATGTACTAAAGATACTATATATGCAGGCATTACTTTAGGGCCTCAATGTAGATCTAAGACAAAGAATCAGATCACTTGTTAGCACTACCTATCAGTGATAAGGAGAGAAGGGAGAGAAAGAGTTAACTTACAAAGAGAAAAAAAGTGGCTAGTATATCACTTTGGCTAACTGAGCAACAAGGACTTTTCTATGCCTTATATAATCTTTAACATCTTTATCCGTGAGTGAGGTCAAACTGGTCCTTACCAACAGAATGCAGCAGGCACTGTTAAGCAACTAAATCTAGAAAGAATGAGTTGAGCTCACTCATTTTTTTTTTCTTGCTTCAGCCTGTACCTTTAATCAAGCACTGAAGAAAAAAGAAAAGTCCTAAGGTATTTTAAGCATCCCACTGAAGGCTTCATTCTTTAAAAGCACATCTTTCTCCTCATCTCAAACTTCAAAAGTTTAATAAAAACAAATCAAGTCAAGGAAAACTTTCTTTAAATATTGATTCACTCGTTTTATTTAGTCATTAAATAAAGTCAAGACCAAGTTGGAAAGCGGAAGTCACCATGAACCTGTGAATTTTAGATGCTACAATAGCTGAGCTTCATCAGTTCCCCAGATCGCCAAAGAACTATGTCCTATGTGAGTAAAAATTATCATCATATTTAAGAAGTATAAAACCACACTAACAACAATAGCAGAAAGTATGCACATTTTCAGAATGTGTCTGTCATTTACACTGATCTCTGTTTTTATATCACTTGCCTCCGCTCTAGGTACATTTCTGTGTTTGTGTTAGTGATAAATAAGTATCTTTAATTTTTCATTTTAGCTTTGCTACACAGATATTTTAGATAGAGAGCACCAACTTGAAACTGCTTCTGAACAGATGAGATTTTTCTACTCGTTTTCCATAAAGTCAGTGGCAGGCATACAGAAGAAAAAGAAGGTGAAAAGTTTATAACTTCTGGAATGTAAACACATTCAAGAAAGGCACCCAAAGGACTATTGAGAATATGACATATCTGGTCATCAGGGTTATTATGTTAGCTTCTGTGTTTAACTTTCTTCTATAAAGTGAGAGGTTTTAGTAAATTTCTGGCAAAACATTACCGCCTACAATGAATTGAGCTGTGGGAAAGTCTAGTAAGAGTTGTGACTCACTCTTGGGCAAATGAGTTTTAGGAATATCAGTACCACTGACAGATTTGGAGGATCTATGTTTAAATACATTTTGAAAAAGAATGAATTTCCTTGCAACTTCCTCATGCTGCTTTTGTGTCACTTAATTCTCAGGGTCTTTTAACTTTCCTTTCTTTAGTCCATGCTTAGGATTCTGATGAGACTGGGTTCCCTGTGACCAACATGAGAAAAGAAGAGAAAAATATGTAACACCAAAGTGCCAGTGACTGGAAGTGTTTGCCAGTGAGAGATATTTCATTTAAGGCAGTTCAACTAGAGTGGGCACTTACCTGTCAAACAAAATTAGTCTTGAGTAGTAGACTTTCAGTCACTTTAAAACCAGGTTAAAAAAACAAAGAAAGTACTTTCATAGATCGCTTTCCCTACTTTGCTCAAATCATACTATGTAGTATTGATTGCTATGCCTGACAATAAGGCACACAATGATACAAAGCCAGCTACCCTATTAAGAATAAGTGCATTTCTGTTTCAGAAATTGATTTGGCATATTGTAGATAGCAAATACACTGATCTAATACATTTATAAAAAGTTAAACCATTGAAAATAAAATCTGATGAATACTTTAGCAATAATTTTTCATTGAAGTGTTTACTTCTGACTTCAGGAGGTGTTTGAATCACTGAAATCTGAAATCAGAATTCAAGCTATGACTTTTAGAGGTCCCATAGGCTAACATGATAGTAAACAATTTTATTTTTGCATTGCTGCAATTTGTCAAGTCAAAACATAGTCTTATAGCAACTGGGATTTATCCTTGAGTAATTAATCACCCCATGGCTGTTTGTTTCAATTTTTGACCAAAATAATTGGTAAAAGAAGATGAGCTATCTGAGACCTATTCTGTCATTTTCACTATTGGACTTTTAAACGTTCTACATACAAAACTGCCCCACCTCTTATCATTCATTTACTACCTTGGAGAGGCATATTAGAATTGCACATTGCCTGAAGCGGAATATTTAATAATCTGCCCACCACTCTTTAAAAAAATATTTCAAATAAATAGGTCAATGGCAGGGAAAGATGAGAATCTTATGTACTCTATATGAAGTTATGTCTTCTGCAGAAGTAGCTGGACCCAGTTTTTTCCTTTCTTAGACAAATACTGTCTCATAATGGATCCTGGTTGGTTAAAACTTCATGCTTAACTAAACTAGTCATATTTGAATCATGTCTTCAACTCTGACTACTTTTTAATACTTAGAAATGAATGCTTTTCAGAGGTAATATGGAATGAACAACTGATAGCAGTTGGCTGCCTATCCATCCCCGATGGAACTTACAGAGAAGGTATAACACCAGGTAGCATCATAATAAACACAGGAAACAACAAAGGAGCAATAAGCAGACATCACAGAACCACATGGCAAATATAAGATCAAATATAGTCACTATAATGGTGTATTTAATTAATCTCTTCAGTAGACAGAGTGAAATTAACTCTATGAGTAGGTCAGAATTCATGTCTTTAACCCAACACAGAATCAACTCAACTGAAAACAAAAGTCACAAGTAAATTCCCCTCAGTTAACATTCAAAATATATTTCCTGCCCTCCAGAAACACTCCTCAAATCTCTAGCAAAAATGTATAAACAGGAAGAGCTAAAATAAAATGACCTTCAGAAATCTTTGACAAACTATATAAACTTGTGTTCAGAAGACAAAACATGGCAAGCTATCCTTGCCCTCTGTCAGGCTGTCCTGCTGTATGAGAGACAAGAGACTAGCTCAATGTGTATGTGGGTGTAGAGAACACACCCGCCACTTTTGAACAAAAT
This sequence comes from Mandrillus leucophaeus, assembly GCF_000951045.1. Lineage (NCBI taxonomy): Eukaryota > Metazoa > Chordata > Mammalia > Primates > Cercopithecidae > Mandrillus > Mandrillus leucophaeus. The sequence continues at coordinate 1,154,055 of NW_012099543.1, read as the reverse complement.
TGTGAGAATTTAGTCAAAGGACACGTGGAGTCTTATTCCATACTCTCCTGAGTGCTTGCGACCAAAAATCAGACAAGGTCACATCAACCCTATGTTCCCATGAAAAACAAGCAGACAAGCAAAATTAAAATCAACCTGCAAAGGATTAAGGGATTTAGATTGCTGCAGTACACAATTCAGACTGAAGATATAAATGCTGTGAATCACTTTGTGCTGAACAACATGGGAACAAAATGAACAAGTATACCTGTTTGACTTTAATAAAAATATCTTCGGGCCGGGCATGGTGGCTCACCCCTGTAATCTCAGCATTTTGAGAGGCTGAGGCGGGTGGATCATGCAGTCAGGAGACCAAGACCATCCTGGCTAACATGGTGAAACCCCGTCTCTACTAAAAATACAAAACATTAGCCGGGCCTGGTGGCAGGCGCCTGTAGTCCCAGCTACTCGGGAGGCTGAGGCAGGAGAATTGCTTGAACTCGGGGAGGCGGAGGCTGCAGTGACCTGAGATGGCGCCACTGCACTCCATTCTGGGCCACACAGTGAGACTCCATCTCAAAAAAAACCCAAAAACAAACATATATATATATATATATATATATATATTTTCACTCTAACAGATATTAAAACTAAAAGATATATTTATTTAATTTATTTAATATATGTATTTTTATTTAATTGTTATATTTTGATCCTCTACCTTGATGATAATATAATCTGGTTCCAGGACCAATGATGCTAGCACAAAAATAAATATATTAGGCACAGAGAAAATACAAGTAAATTCTAGAAAAAGAAAAAAATATAATGTAGAGGTTGAAAAAATAAAACAAAAGTATTGCCATATATATTTCAAGAAATGTGGTTTGAAAATAAAATGTCACTTTTATTAACATAATTCACATATGTAATAGGATCTATTTATTGATGTTACATTTTGTTCCTTTCATATATTTTCAATTATTGTTACACTATCACAGTTTATTATACCTTTTAATGAATTGTACTTTCAATTCACTCTTAGTCTTTTTCTTTTCAGAAGTTTCTTTGCAATTATCACATCCTTATATACCCCCAAATATCTTGGAATTACTGTCAAATTAAAATACAAAAAACAAACAAATAAAACATGCATTAGTTTGAGGGTAAGTTAAATTTATCACATTTATTCTTCTGAATTATTAAAAGTTTAATCCGTAATAAAATGTGGTAATATCCCAGTAGATATTATATATATTTACTTTAAGTAAGTTACGGTTAACTAGTGAACATATATTATAAATATATTTACTACATAATGTATGTTATATTTTGTTTTATTTATTTTGTTAGATGTAGGTGCAGGTTATCTATATTTGTTTGCTGTTGTAAATACAATAGTTTTCTTATCATTTTCAAGTAATTTAAATAAAGCAACATGAATTAATAAATAGCATATGTATTTTTTGTTTTGCTGCCTTAGCAGTGCATACACACTTTATAAACCCACGAATAATTGGCATACTATGACAGGAAAGACAAAAAATAAAAAACCTCAGAGAATTCTGAAAAAATATTTTACAGACCTCATTGCTTTAGAAAAATAAAGCGAAACTTGAGATTACCGATAGAAGCATAAAAAATAATAGTCAGGATTCTAGAATGAGAGTCTTAAATACATCAGAATATTTATGGCTGTTTCTTAGATAATTCTTCTAAATTCTGAAGAGTTGCTTTTTAGATAATTCTTGCTTAATTAGTTTATATTTTCATGTTTTGTGCAATTTTTTCAAACGTAGATTGTTTTTATATAATGAAGATACTTTCCACAAAACTGTAATTGAATTTATGTAGCAAATTCTTTACTGTGATAACAATAGTACAAATGTTTTCTTTGTGGTAAATGTTTAATTATGTATATGTTAATTTGTTATAAATAATTTAAGTGAAATAAAAATTATTCATAGGAAAAATATAATTTTTAAGTAATTTGACCAGAATCACAAAATATACATTTTATTGTGCATTTCCCTAAATTTCTGAATTTTGATAAAATTAATAACTCTCACATGAGTCACATTACTTTTTTAACACTTGCTATGCACAAAGCCTAGGCCTACACACTGTGTGAGAGAGGAAGATGGTACAACACATATAGTCTTTATTCTCTAGGATCTTACAATTATATGTGAAATGCAAATCAACAAAAATAAATTATATATCTCTTTTTAAGTACTGGCTACAAGTGACAAAAGTGGTGAAATTAAGCAACTGTTGTTTGCTATTCATTTAAATCTCAGAATTCAACTTCCTTTTGGAATAAAGTGAAATAAATAATCAAGAATTTATGGTATTTTTGGAAAATCTATATCATATTTAGGAAAAATTATTGTTGGTTAAAACAAAGATTATAATCATCAACACAACCCAGTTGCTTCTGGGTGTGTTGCATGGCTTAATGGTTAAGAGCATTGACTAGAACTTTACTGAAGAGATCAAATCCTGGCTATGATCCTTAATAATAAGACCTTGGGCAACTTAACCTATGTTTCACCATCCTCATCTGTGTAGTAGGAATGATAACATTAATAGTATTTATCACAAGGTCGTTTTGACACTTATGAGTTAATATTTGAAATGTGAGTAGAAAAGTGATAGGCAAAATATCAGTGTTGGCTCTTTTTAAAGTTGTTATAATTGTGATGATTGAAAGACTGAGAGGTAAACTTGAATTCTTGAGTGAGACTATGGAAGCCTCCTGAACTCAGTCTCTGTACCCGTTTTAGATAAATGGTAGTATCCTTTAGTTTTGAAAAACAGGTTTTTTTTTTTTTTTTTTTTTAAATAAACCCACAAAAAGCTGGACCGTAGATGTTGTTGTGAAATGCAGCACTAGTTAGCAAGTATTAAATAAATTGCAAATGCCATTTCAGATTCAGCTACAGCAGATGTTAGAACACCATGAAAAGTCCCTTTGAGAATAAGTTCTGCACTTAAAAAGAAAGCAAATTATTAAGCAAACTCAGCTTTAGAAAGAAAATGTAGACTAGCTTTTCTGTAAGGCATTTATAAAAAATAGGTCTGAATATAGATGTTGATTTTATGAAAGACCATTTTAGAGAATGTGCTCTGCAGTGACCAATAGATCATCATTTTTTTATTAGTTTGCTTTTAAAAATTAAAAATTTTGAAAGAAACTGTATCAATAAATTTGAATAGATTGAAGAAACAAAATGGAGAAATAAAAATATTTTCATAACACGTAAAGGGAAGGAATCTTAAAAAAAAATCTCAAAGTCGGGCCCGGTGGCTCATGCCTGTAATCCCAGCATTTTGGAAGGCTGAGGCAGGTGGATCATGAGGGCAAGAGATTGAGACCATCCTGGCCAACATGGTGAAACCCCGTCTCTGCTAAAAATGCGCAAATTAGCTGAGTGTGGTGGTGCGTGCCTGTAGTCCTAGCTACTCGAGAGGCTGAGGCAGTAGAATCTCTTGAACCCAGGAGGCAGAGGTTGCAGTGAGCCGAGATCGCACCACTGTACTCCAGCCTGGCAGCAGAGCAAGACATCGTCTCAAAACAAACAAAAACAAAACAAACAAACAAAACTCTTAAAAAAAGATTTCAGGAATTGCAACCTCTACCCTCACTATAGGGATTCTGATTAAATAAATATGGGATGGGGCCAGAGTTTCTTTTATTTCAGAGAGCACGTGAGCATTTTGAGCCAAACGTGCGTGGACTGCACATGGAGAAACACCATCGTAGCCCCTGGTTGTGCTTCTGTATTCTAGAAATGGGCAACCTTTGCTGGAATCAGTTGGGCCAGCAGTCAAGTAGAGAGAAGCAGAAAAGGAATCAAAAAGATAAAACATAAAATAATAGAAAATATTAATTTCAACCAGGTACTTTGCAGAGCTACCTACATAAAATTTTTTAGAATCTGTAATGATTTAGTAATTGAGATGGACTAGAAAAAACACAAAACACGTGGACCCAAACTGGAAATCACTTAAAATGCTGAATGAAAAATATGTGGTAACGAACTAATGAAAGTCAAACATAATTATGTCACATTTGGAAGAAACATAGGCAGTGTCTATGGAAATAATGTTATTTGAGTAATATTTGAAAACCAAGAAACATTATAAATATGTATGCAATTAAACATGGATTATAGATAAAGAGCAAAGCTTTGTAGAAGTTATAGGAAATATTTTTATTTTTCAGAAAATTATTTTTAATGTTATATAATTATTTCAAGAACATATACTATGTCACTTTGATTAAGGACCTGCTTGAAGTATTCAAATGTAATTTATCATATCTACTGTCGTGTGTTTACAAACAAAGTGAATTTTTAAAATACACCGAGACAGTCTGAAAAATTAAGTATCTTTTGGGAACCTGTAACTGGTTGTCTAAACACTTGAGAGGATGCTTCTTCAGATAATTATGCAAATGTATAAATGTGAATTAGTGTATGTGATGATTATTAGAATATATACACATAAATATGTAAACATACATGTAAATATAAACAAATTTGCATACGTATGTTTGACAATTTTGTGTCTCTGTGTGCTGTGTGATAAATACATTGTGTTTTAATTAAACAATCTGAAATGCTGAATAGTAGAAGTTTTGTGGTGTTCCTTGAGCATAATGTTAAGTTAATAACATAAAGTAGAAGAGAACTTTTACGATTCTTCTGTAATATATTTTTCTAAGTGGTAGATAAAAACACTTGAAGAATATATGGAAAACATGCTTTTAAAGAGTCCACTCAGCATAACTTTCTATTAAAAACATGAGATCATAAAGTCCTATTTCTTCCTCTTTTAAAAGTTTTTTGCTAGGGATATGAAGACCACGTTTTAAAACATGGGCAAAGGGATTGGGCTGAGGTTTAATGAGCTCACTTTCAAAAGGCTTCTGTCTGTCTCTAAGTTTCAGTAAAGAGTAGTAATTACAGGGTAAAAAGAACCCTTTATGATCACAAAATTTTTCTACATTTATCTCTTAAGCCCATTAAATACGGAAGTTTAAATCCATGTACCAAAGCAACATACTAGAAATCCTGGTAGTTTAGAAGGATTACGAACCTAAACATGGAAGACATGAGGGAAGGAGTCATTGATCTTGGCAATGCTCTCAGAGAGGCAGCCTGAGATGTTCCAGTGCCAGATAATTGCGATTATGTCTTCATTCTTCATTTCTGGAGAAAGCTACAGCTAGATGGATAGCCCCTGTACTCTACTACTGATTGAAGTTCTTTTTTTAAAGTAGGGAAGGATGAGATAAAAGAATATATCAGTATTGTGTGGTCACTATGTTTTGTACTTCTTGCAATGCAATTGTATACCTGTTGTAAGCAGAATTTCTTAAATGACTTGCTAAAAATGTGCAGCTCTAATTGTTATATGACATCATTAAAATGGGGAGATTATGGTAGATTATCTGTGTCGGCCCAGTGTAATCACATAAACCCTTAAAAATAGTGATTTCTTGGGGGTGGTGGCAGAGGAAATGTCAGAGAAATAGGAAGCATGAGAAGGATCAAACACAACCTTGTTAGAAGATGAAGAGAATCAAGTGAGAAAAAATGAGAGCTTCCCTAAGGAGCATAGCTCCCCAAATCAAGGAAGGAAGTGGAGATCTCAATCCTCTCATTTCAAGGAACTTGATTCTGTCAAAGATTTGGGCGAACTTGGAAGCAGATTTTTTCCAGAGCATCTACATAAGAGCCCTGCATGGCTAACATTTTGATTTTAGCCTTGAGGAGAGACTGTAGCTGAATCCACTAAAAATGACCTACAGAGCAGTGAGGTAGCAAACGTGTGTTGTTTTAATCTGCTAAATTTGTGCTGATTTGCTACATAGCAACAAAAAACTAAAATATGTTTAAAAGATTTTCCTTATGAGTACTTTTAATGCATTAGTTTATATATGTGTGTGTGTCTTCATACACACACACACACATATACAAGGTTGGTGCAAAAGTAACTGCAGTTTTCACCATATATACACACACACACACACACACACGAAAAGGATAGTAAAAGTGGGTAATTGGATTGTTTAAATGAATTGAGGTTCCACATTTATGACTGAGTCTGGCAAGTCCCAGTTCCTTCTTTCAATTCCTTTGTCTGTGATCTAAGTATACAGAGTTTATATGTCTATTTCCACCCACCTTACAGTTGTGACATATTTTGTTACTACTAATATATTTAGTTTTCAACTGGAGATTAGAAAAATGATTTAAGAAAATCAGTTACTGTGTATTTATTCCTATTTTTTATACGTTAAAATATGATTTTCTTTATAAAATAGCTTTATGATATATTTTTGATATGCATAGATATGTATATAGCATGTAGTCTGAGATAGCTTAGTGTGCTATAAGAGCAATGAAATAGGAACCTGTACCCCTAAGCTTAAGTGCTTTCCTTGCTTTACCTCACTCCATCTCTATCTGTCCATTTCTTCACTTACTCATATACTCCTACCATCACCACATAAAAAGAAAGAAAAAGAAAAAACTGAGGATCTTCTGGATGTGCCTAGCAAGCTAGCAAAGAAATAACTTAATACAGATGTTTAATCAATGTGTTTATTTGCCATCTTTGAATTTCTCATAGCACCTAGAATTATTCCTTGCATGTAATTGATAGAATATGAATTTTATGAGTGGATTGTTGAATTGTCTACTTGCTCTATAAATTCAGATTATTCTCATTTTGGTATTCATTGAATTGGTTTCAACATAATTTAAAGAAATAAGGTAGATTTTTGCAGATAAAGGAATAATAACCAATGAGACATATGACTTAAATTTAGCGCATATACAACATAAATGCCTTTTGACCTCACCATGTTCTATGTTACAGGAAAAATCACATTAGTTTCTCCATCTAAAAGTCTTACATGTCAAATGGACATATCCCAGCCCTTGCTTCTCATCTTTTAGCAACTGTCTACAGTTCCATACCCCTCTGAGGCACAGTTTCTTTTGAACCCATCAGCATCTGTACCTCCAGCATGTAGTTGCTGTATTAATTCCTATAGCTATTGCTGCTGTTTTGGGCCCCACTGAGGCAACACAGATGGTGGCTGTGACTCATCAGTTACCTCAATCGCCTCTAGACACTGCTGTTCTTGATTGCAATGCTCATTATCTCCTCCTGGTGAACTCTGAATGTCCCCTTTTCTCCAAGTGTTTAGGGTCTCTGTGGATTGGGGAAGGGTTTGGCAGAAATGTTGAATCTAAATGGAATCAAATGCATCCATACCCTGAACCTAAAGCAACCATCACCTTTGACTCAGGACACCCCCTTTTCGAAAATTTGCACTGTCAGATATACTTTTCAATTCTTAGGAAATTTCTTTCAAGTATACTTCATGCTCTTTCTTTCCCTCTTTCTTTCTCTTTCCCTCACTCCTTTCTTTTCTTTCTTTTCTTTCTTTCTTTCTTTCTTTCTTTCTTTCTTTCTTTCTTTCTTTCTTTCTTTCTTTCTTTCTTTCTTTCTTTCCTTTCTTTCTTCTTTCTTTCTTTCTTTCTTTCTTTCTTTCTTTCTTTCTTTCTTTCTTTCTTTCTTTCTTTCTTTCTTTC
>NW_012099543.1:1143095-1145749 GCF_000951045.1 Mandrillus leucophaeus | reverse complement strand
TCTGTTTCTCCATACCCCTGTCCACTCACATGCAATTTTTTTTTTACTGTGGAATGTTTAAACTTGCTGAACAGCATTATGATATATTGCCACAATAAATTATCACACTGTACAAATGTATCTTAGAACATGTGTCATGCTCCAAGTAAAACATAAATCTCTGTTTATCTGGCCACCAAGGAAGACTTAATACATTTTGAGTTTTTAATTCGCTGTATGTTATGAAAACTTTTTATCCAGAAAGTATTAATTATAAATGAATATTTCTTTTTCTAATCAAATGTGGAAAAAATGTCTTTAAATTCCCAATCTCTTATAACTCATCTGATTGAAAATATTTGGACACCTAAATAGCTAAAAATATTGTAAGCTATCTCTTTATTTAGTATATTGAAATAAACTCAAGCTATTCAATAAAAATGAGGAGAAATTTTTGGGGTATATTTTTGTTTCCAAAGTTAGCTTTCATTTTCTATATGTGTTAATACCTATAGTCTAATTAAATACTAATACCAATCCTAAGTCTGTGATGTGACTATTGTCTTTTTTCATGGCATGGGTACAAAAAATTAACATGCATAAATTGGTGTCCAATATATATATGCTGTCACATGGGGTTGAATTTATCTGCAGGGATTCAATAAGGCATTATTATCAATTTTTTATGTCAACCACTTTCTGTGCCATGAGAACAAACCCTCCCTCCATAACCTTGCATAAAACAATCTTTAATCATATAACCTTTTAGCATTTGCTCTAAGTTTCCTCTTCCTTCAACCAGTGCAGACACAAAAGTTGCTCTTATATCCTGGCTAGTAGGAGAGACAATAGCTGGCATTGTCCCAGTATGAACTGGTTATCCGAAAAGAGAGTGCCTATGTTGGAATCCTTATTTAATTTGAATTTGGGGCTCCTAGACACTACTCACTTCACAGTGGAAATAAATTTTGAGGCATTTTAAGCATATTGTATACATTTCTAGTATTGCAATTGATAACTCAGAATCATCTATTACTATGAAATGTTTTCAATTTGTTTGTTTTTAATGTTGGCCCTCCTCTATGATTATTTCACACATGAGAAAATAATGCTTAGAAAAGGTACTTGTTGGATTTATGCTACAGTCCATAGCCCTGATTTTCTTTGTTGTTGTTGTTTTGCTGTGTTTTGTTGAACTTTGAAGTTCAGAGGTACATGTGCGGTTTGTTACATAGGTGAACTTGTGTCATGGGGGTCTGTTGTACAGATTATTTCATCAACCTAGTATCCATTAGTTATTTTTTTCCTGATCCTCTCCCTGCTCCCACTCTCCACCCTCTGATAGTCTCCAGTGTGTGTTGTTACCCTCTATATGTCCATGTGTTCTCATCGTTTAGCTCCCACTTATAACTGAGAACATGTGGCATTTGGGTTTCTGTTCCTGTGATAGTATGCTGAGGATAATGGCCTCCAGCTCCGTCCATGGTCCTGCAAAGGACATGATCTCATTCATTTTTAAAATGCACATGTGTGTTCATCTCAGTACTGTTTACATTAGCAAATACATGGACTCAACCTAAATGACCATCAGTGGTAGACTGGATAAAGCCCTGATTTTCTGGTCTGTTACTTGGTCTTGAAATCTGAAAGCTAATGGTACAGGCTAAACTAAATCATGCCCCCTACTTCTAACTATGTACAACTAGGGTATAGTCTCACTTTATAATTGATTGGAAAGGAGTACATTAAAGGATAATGAAGAATGATGTAACCCATCTCTGTTATATATTGGCCTCCACTGAAAGTGTTAATTCTTGAATAGAAAGTAAAATTTTATTTTGGTTATGAAAACTTCTGATATAATTGAAATATTTGTCTGTGGCCCATGGGTATTTTAGAAAAGCAATACATGTTAACATTCATGAATAGATTAATATGATAACTCACAATTTTCTAACACCAGTATCTGTACCCCAGAAAGAAGTTCATTTTCAGATCTAATGCTTTTGGTACACTCAATTGTTTCACCCCAATTCATTTCTGACTGAATTACAATGACATTATCCCTTAAACCACGTGCTACCTACCTCCCCTGACCATGCAACTTGCCTCACTGCTTTGGTGGTTTTCCTAAGTAGAGTGTTTTTATACAATGTCTCTCTCTCTCTCTCTCTCTCTCTCTCTCTCTCTCTCTCTCTGTCTCTCTCTCTCTCTCTCTCTGTGTCTCTCTCTCTGTCTTTCTGTTTCTCTCTCTCTCTCACACACACACACGCACATGCACCCCTCCTGAGTCATCTTGCATAAATTTCTTTACTTCACAGCACAGCATAGAAATTGATTATGCTTTTTTTCTCACATAGTATGCACTTAATTTTACATTCTTCCTTGTTCTCTGGTCCCTACAACTCCTAGTACTTTTATTAATCGTCATTCAGTATATCAGTTGTAAAATGGTTTACCACCAGTATTAGTTTCCTGAGGCTGATGTAACAAATGTCTACAAACTGGGTGACTTAAAACAACAGAAATTTAATCTCTGCCTGTTCTGAAGCCAGAGGTGTGAAGTCAGTGTGTCAGCAGGGCCCTGATTCCCCAAGAGGCTCTAAGTGGGGATTCCAATTTTTGCCTCTTCCAGCTTCTGGTCACTGATAGCTTCATCACTCCAGTCTCTACTT
>NW_012099543.1:1130101-1141090 GCF_000951045.1 Mandrillus leucophaeus | reverse complement strand
ATAATGCTTAGAAAAGGTACTTGTTGGATTTATGCTACAGTCCATAGCCCTGATTTTCTTTGTTGTTGTTGTTTTGCTGTGTTTTGTTGAACTTTAAAGTTCAGAGGTACATGTGCGGTTTGTTACATAGGTGAACTTGTGTCATGGGGGTCTGTTGTACAGATTATTTCATCAACCTAGTATCCATTAGTTATTTTTTTCCTAATCCTCTCCCTGCTCCCACTCTCCACCCTCTGATAGTCTCCAGTGTGTGTTGTTACCCTCTATATGTCCATGTGTTCTCATCGTTTAGCTCCCACTTATAACTGAGAACATGTGGCATTTGGGTTTCTGTTCCTGTGATAGTATGCTGAGGATAATGGCCTCCAGCTCCGTCCATGGTCCTGCAAAGGACATGATCTCATTCATTTTTAAAATGCACATGTGTGTTCATCTCAGTACTGTTTACATTAGCAAATACATGGACTCAACCTAAATGACCATCAGTGGTAGACTGGATAAAGCCCTGATTTTCTGGTCTGTTACTTGGTCTTGAAATCTGAAAGCTAATGGTACAGGCTAAACTAAATCATGCCCCCTACTTCTAACTATGTACAACTAGGGTATAGTCTCACTTTATAATTGATTGGAAAGGAGTACATTAAAGGATAATGAAGAATGATGTAACCCATCTCTGTTATATATTGGCCTCCACTGAAAGTGTTAATTCTTGAATAGAAAGTAAAATTTTATTTTGGTTATGAAAACTTCTGATATAATTGAAATATTTGTCTGTGGCCCATGGGTATTTTAGAAAAGCAATACATGTTAACATTCATGAATAGATTAATATGATAACTCACAATTTTCTAACACCAGTATCTGTACCCCAGAAAGAAGTTCATTTTCAGATCTAATGCTTTTGGTACACTCAATTGTTTCACCCCAATTCATTTCTGACTGAATTACAATGACATTATCCCTTAAACCACGTGCTACCTACCTCCCCTGACCATGCAACTTGCCTCACTGCTTTGGTGGTTTTCCTAAGTAGAGTGTTTTTATACAATGTCTCTCTCTCTCTCTCTCTCTCTCTCTCTCTCTCTCTCTCTCTGTCTCTCTCTCTCTCTCTCTCTGTGTCTCTCTCTCTGTCTTTCTGTTTCTCTCTCTCTCTCACACACACACACGCACATGCACCCCTCCTGAGTCATCTTGCATAAATTTCTTTACTTCACAGCACAGCATAGAAATTGATTATGCTTTTTTTCTCACATAGTATGCACTTAATTTTACATTCTTCCTTGTTCTCTGGTTCCTACAACTCCTAGTACTTTTATTAATCGTCATTCAGTATATCAGTTGTAAAATGGTTTACCACCAGTATTAGTTTCCTGAGGCTGATGTAACAAATGTCTACAAACTGGGTGACTTAAAACAACAGAAATTTAATCTCTGCCTGTTCTGAAGCCAGAGGTGTGAAGTCAGTGTGTCAGCAGGGCCCTGATTCCCCAAGAGGCTCTAAGTGGGGATTCCAATTTTTGCCTCTTCCAGCTTCTGGTCACTGATAGCTTCATCACTCCAGTCTCTACTTCCATGACCTGATTGCCTTTGCTCTTCTGCCAGTCAAATCTTTCCTTGATGTCTTTTATAAAGACACTTATTCTTGAACTTAGGGCCCACCATGGTAACCCAGGATGACCTCATTCACATCCTTAATTTAATTACATTTGAATAGATGCTTTTTTCCTAACAAGGTAACTTTCACTAATTCCAGGGTTTTGATACAGAAATGTTTTAGGAGACCATATTTCTGCCTACCACTCCAACATAATTATTATTAACCATAAGTGTTTTCCCTCCACTCATATGAATAAAAATAGTAAATTCAAACTGTTTTTGCCTTAAAAATAGAGTATACTAAACTTCCAATATTTTCATGGAGAGATTGCTATACACCTCTGAAGTAGAGACTCAAAACCAGGATCAGTGCCTGGGGAATTGGCTATCAGTGAAGCCTGCTAAATATGTAAGTGTACATTGTTTTAAATAAATTAGAAATTATATAACAAAATTCAACTACTGCTGTGAAATCAGAAATAATTTTTGACTTGATATATCTGAATCGTTAGTGATATGTAATGTCCAGTTAAAGAGAAACAAAGATAAAGTGTACACATATGCCAGAGCTGTCTCCAATAAGCAAAGAAAGTCAGACGTACTTGGGAGTCTCAAATATGTCCTCAAATGAAAGGGCATATGTATTGTGTGGATATTATAGATTCATATGTTGCTAACAAATAACACATTTCCTGATGCTGTTTCAAATTTTATATATGTATGTGTGCGCGTGTATACACACATTTAAATATATATATGTGTATACACGTGTGCGTGCACACACACACACCCCCAAGTTTAATCACTCTCAGAAGTAATATGCTATCAATTAAGAGCAATAAGTTTGAGATCTACTTTTGGCTTTGGTTTTGTAATATTTCATCCTAGTGCATAGGTCTCAGCTCTGAAGTATAATAAGCAACAATATTGGAAGTAAAATCAACCTTTAGTTCTGGAAACAATGTACATTACTTTATTTCTTCATATAAATGAGGGGAAAATACTTGAGATCGATAATGATTATGTTAGAGTGATAGGCAGAAATATGGTCCCCTTAAGAATATCTACATCAAAACCCTGGAACTAGTGAAAGTTACGTTATTAGAAAAAAGCATCTATTCAAATGTAATTAAATGAAAGATGTTGATGGGATCCTCCTGGATCATGATCATGGGCTCTCAATCCAATAATAAGTATTCACTTTCTATATGTGTGTGTGTGTATGCATGTGATATGTGTGTACATGCAGCAATTAGACTTCATTAAGTGTAATTATTGCATTCTTTTTTATTTAGCATCATTCTGTATGCACTATTAATAATGGTGACTGGTTACTTTTCCTGGTCACTAGATCAATAGAACCCCACAATTCTAGAATGCTACCGAATTGTGTTTTGCTAGAAGACATATATTTCAGTGTATGAGTGGCATGAGAGCCATCTGAGTTAAAAAAAAAAAAAGAGCAATAATTTAGCTAAATATAGGGGTAATAGGTAAGTGGCTACTATATTCTGAGTCATTTCGTTTTCACATATTTCAGAAGCATAAGGAGATGTTCAGATGACAGTTTGCTGTGTGAATAAATAATAATTCTATCTTTGTCCATCTCCTGCTTTTACAAAGATCTGCTGAGAAAATTTGAGAATATGTGTGAATGCTTCAGAAGTGTTATTTTGGCTTTTTACCCAACATTTTCAAAGAAATAATAAATGGCAGTGAGAATAGCATGTTGGTATTCAAAATATTCATCAACTTACTCCTTTAATGTATAAAGTTATTAGCTTCAAGCAATTAATTGTCTTGTATTTTTGGAATAATGGACATGTTAATTTTAATGACCAATTTAGGAAATGATCTTCTTGAGGTCACTGAGGAGATAATCTCATCTGGCATCATATTAATTCTTATTTGATAATGATTATTCTCTTCCTTCTGAAAATGGCCAATTAAATCAAGGAAATGGTGTCCAACAGAATGTTTGTTTTAAGGAATAACAATGAGGCAAGAAGTGGACTTGAGTATTCAGTATAAATTTTAAGTATTTATTATTCCATTGACTCCCTAAAATCAGGGACTCTCTCTGTTTAAGGACAACTTGTTTCAGACATTATCATTCTGGTATAGACTTTTTTTTTTCTGGAGAAATTAATCTAATGCCACGTGAATAATCATCTTTACTTATGAACCATAGTGTTAACAGTATCTTGGTCATGACCATCTTGGTACTCATCCTCTGTAAGGCTAAATTGATTAACATTATTATGGTTACGTACATTTGAGCTATAACATCTACTACGATCTCTAAGTTAAAACTTGAGCTCCAGCCTGTTGGCTCATGTCTGTAATCCCAGCACTCTGGGAGGCCAAAGCAGATGTAGATCGCTTGAGCCCACGAGTTCGAGACCAATCTGGGCAACATGATGGAATCCTGTCTCTAAAAAAACACCAAAAAACCCCAAAAAAGTTAGCAGGGCATAGTGGCACATGCAGTAGTCCCAGCTACTCAGGAGACTGAGGGGAGAGGATCACCTGAACCCCAGGATATCAAAGCTGCAGTGAGCTGAGATCATGCCACTGCACTACAGCCTGGCCAACAGAATAAGATGCCATGGGCCAGAGGGAGGCGAGGGAGAACTTGAGAAAAACTATAATATCTGTTTGGGAAGACTTAACATTGAAAGCAACTATCTGAGTAAATCATGGCAACTTTATAAAACGATATTCATATATGTAAACATGTGCCTCTATGAACTACCAATCACTGTGAGGAGCTATTGGAATCTCTTCAGCTCTAACGAGGCTTGAACTGAGTTGGGCTTCACGGTTCTCCTTGGTTTCATGGCGGCATTTTGCATAGCATTACATTTTCTCAGTATTTGGAATCTTATAAGACTCTGCTACTATTATTTCAAAAAGACCATCTTCTACTCTTGCTTTTAGAACTGCCTCTATTTCTATCATTAAAATCTGTGCATTTTCAGGCTATACAGCTTGGTTTCCTTCCGATTCCTTTCTTGTACTTTATGCTAATTTGGCTAAAGTTCACTGAAAAAGAATTTAAAGTCTTACAGATTGTGTAAAGCTGGTTGCTTAATTTGCTCTGAGACTTGGACCTGTTATTTCATTGAGCCTTAGTTTTCTGATCTCTGGGCTGTATCTAATAATATCTACTGTGTAGTTTCACCATTATTTTCATGATAAAAGATCATCCTGATAATAATCCAATAACCTAGAATTTATCATGCTATTATTATGACACATTAAAATAGGACAACCTATTTTAATAGGGAAACAACTATTTAGTTTTATTTTTTATTCTGTGAAACATCAATATTTTATTTTATCTTCTGGGGATATTTGATGATTAATCTCCTCTCTGTTCTTGCTTTTATGGGCTCTTTTGTTTAATCCTGAAAATGAGAAAGAGAAGTAACATTTAAGAAAAATTGAGACTTGGGTATTCATTGGGCATTTAAGAAACAGTGAACTGTGAAGGAATAACAAAATTTTGTGAAGGAATGTAGGAAGGAACAGAGAAAAACAGAGCAGACAAAGCACATTTGGGAGGCTGGAAACCGATTTCATGTCAGTTAGGTGCTCTGACCTAGAGAAGAATCACTACGAGCAACCCCATTTGAAAGTCCTAGAGGCCC
Organism: Mandrillus leucophaeus; assembly: GCF_000951045.1. Taxonomy (NCBI): domain Eukaryota; kingdom Metazoa; phylum Chordata; class Mammalia; order Primates; family Cercopithecidae; genus Mandrillus; species Mandrillus leucophaeus. The sequence continues at coordinate 1,135,841 of NW_012099543.1, read as the reverse complement.
AGGGAAATTTAGCATCCCAGACCACTCAGCTTCATTGGAGCATGAACCTCTCATCCCTGTACCATGTCTTGTTCAGTGGTTACTCAATTGGTTGTATGGAAGACTTCCCTACCTCTGCTCCTGTTCACTGAACAGCAGGAATGACAGACCCCTTGTAAAAAGGGTATTTCTGTGTCTCTGTCTGTGTGGACAATTTTCCTCAGATGTCTATAAGTAAACTGGAAACCTAGTAAAGTAGTAACAGGGGAAGTCTTGCACTGTACTTGTACTTGGAAAAATAGTCTAAACAAGCTTAAAATCTCCAAAATGGAAATAAAGTGATTAGTGACACTTCAAGGACATTTGTCCTTAGAAATTACCCTGCATTAGAAATAACTCTGCATTTCCACATATAGCTATATATTATCTTGTAATTTATTAGAATTTCTCCTTTAACAGGCCTCTCTCTTTCTCTCTTGTTTGCATGAATACAGATTCAGTGACATAATTCCTATCCGTTAGGATACTCCTTTCTGGTTACAGAGCAAAGATTACTGGTCTCCTCCTTTTGATATTTTCGGCTTTGTTGACATTTGAAATTTGTTGGGAATTAATCACTAGGCAGTCATAACTTATATAGAGAACTAAGCAAAGAGCAGGATACATCATAGATAATCAATAAGAATGTGCCTGCACCCTTGTGACCAATTCTGACCTCATCTTGATTTTATAATTTTGGGTTCTTAATGATGCAATAATTTCCAATTAGCATACCAGGCTAAGTTCAACCTCAGGGTAAAGACATAAAACTCATACTTCTATTTTTTTTTTTTAGCCTGTGATCATTAAATAAAAGCATTTTAAAATTTTTCTGCTTACTCCTTGTGAGTGACAGGAATGTCATGTTAAATCACTTTCCTAACTCTGTAAAACACAAAAGACATCATGCTTTGGTCCTTCTCCAGTAGGTTTACTGCACCAGTAAGATACCTACAGTCTCCCCATACCTGTGTTGATAGCATTAAGGCTGCTGTAACTGAAAAGACCCTGGGAAATGAATTCATTCTTATGCAAGATGTGGCAACATCTATTACATTTTTTAATTGTCCCTTTATGTAGCACTCATGCTGTCAGATTCAGGCCACATGCTGCTATGTGTTTCTATATTGAATATTTTTTTTTTTTTTTTTTTTTTAATAAACAAGCTGCTAACACAGTTGTCCTTCTTAGGAAAAATAAAGGCTTAGCTAAGAGAAAGTATTTTTGTGTTGGAGGCCTCAACATCTGTATTTAAATATAGACTAAACTTCTTTTTCAAACTGGAATTGATGTTGACAGCTTATTTTTTCCCCTACTGATAATGGGTAAAGTGCCTGCCTTGTGGCACTAATTTTAGAGATCTAAGTTTATTTGAAATTAGTCAAACCAAAGACCATAAATGTTAATGAGAGAAAACATTGTTTACCTTAAAAGTTGGATACGGTTTGCATTGTTGACGGAAGCCAAAATGTAGGGTACTTCTGGGAGAGCTGACACATTGGGAAGTAGAAAATCCAAATATAAATGAAAGTAGTAAAACATTGTGTTTGTAGTTGTTTGTTATTTGGAGATTTTTGTCAAAGATAAAAATATGTCCTTCTTGAAATGTTACCTCATTTTAAAAACTCATTTTGACTCATTTTTTCCTTTGAAATTTTCTAAAATTTTTAACCACTGAAAGTAGTGAGTAAATAGGAAAGTATCACAGTTTTTTAAATATAAGAAAAAAACTCTATCAGCTTCTCCAATGTATATCACCTATATCCTAGCCTAATAGGAAGACAGAGATTTTACAATTTCTTAGAGACATTCATATCTGATTCTAGTTCATTTAAGTTCATTTGATTTCTAATTAAAAAAAAAGAAAGAAATTTGTGCCTAAAAATGTGCTGGCTGAATGGGACATATGCACACTATTTGGTTTAATATAATTTTATTTCAACCAACATTTATTATGTGTCTACAGGGAGATAGTATGGTCTCTTATATGGCTTAAAAACCCATTAAGGAATAAATACGTCATTAATTTCAAAAATATTTAGTGTTGTCAAGTGCCAGAATGTATGAAAAAGCTATAGGGAATCACAATAAGAATAACAGACTTTAGACTTGGAGACATTTTTTGTAGTATTTGAGAAACTGGTTGTATTTTTAAAACAAATAAGATTTAATAGTGTGTCCAGAGTTGGTTTGCTTCCAGTGGGTTCATGGTCTCACTGACTTCAGGAATGAAGCCGCAGACCTTTTGGTGAGTGTTACAGCTCTTAAAGATGGCACAGACCCCCAAAGGATGGGTGGTAGCAAGGTTTATTGTGAAGAACAAAAGAACAAAGTTTCCACAGCCTGGAAGGGGACCCCAGTGGGTTGCCGCTGCTGGCTGGGGTTGACAGCTTTTATTCCCTTGTTTGTCCCAGCCCATGTTCTGTTTTGGTCCTATCAGAGGGCTCTTTTCTCAATCCTTCCTGTGATTGGCTACTTTTAGGATCCTACCAAATGGTGTGTTTTACAGAGTGCTGATTGGTGTGTTTTACAGAGCGCTGATTGGTGGGTTTTACAGAGCACTGATTGGTGCATTTTACAATCCTCTTGCTAGCTACAGAGCACTGATTGGTGCATTCTATAATCCTCTTGCTAGCCGCAGAGCACTGATTGGTGCATTTTACAATCCTCTTGCTAGCTACAGAGTGCTGATTGGTGCCTTTTACGATCCTCTTGTAAGACAGAAAAGTTCTCCAAGTCCCCACTCAACCCAGGAAGTTCAGCTGGCTTCACCTCTCAATAGTATAGATGAAAAGAGATAGTATTCCAACAAAAATGTTAATAGGTATAAATAAAGGGTCAATAAAGAAAACTATGTTAGGAGAACAAGAAAATATATTATCCAGATGTGCATAGTGGACAGAAGATTGAACGGTAAATTGGAGAGGAATGTGAATACAAAAGTGGCTGCTTTCAATCTACATTTTCTTATAATTGTTGCTCCAAACCGCATTCTGCCTATTCAAATTTAATTTTATTTTATCAAATAAATTTAAATTTTAATCTAAAATTGTACATTTATACATGCACACATATATAGGAACACATATGTATACACACACATACTTAAATAGCAGTAAATATTGTATAAAGAGAAGCAGCAGAAAGATGGGGTGCCCCTTCTCTCCCTGTTACACTAGCCTGCTCTTTCGAGAGAGAGCCACTTTCAATAATCTTAGCTGACAATTTCGATATTTACATACATGTTTCCAATTAATATGAATACATTATTTTTATAAATCTACCTTCAAATCACCTATGGTCTTTCTATTCACCATCACAAATTTTGACTATATGTTTTTTTAGTCATTGCTGATCCAAGTAATATAGCATGATTATCTTTCTTCTCGTTGCTTTTCCTGGAGTTAATATTTCCTCATTAAAAAAAAATACAATTCTGAATTTTCTTCCCATTCTCTCCAACAGCTGTTGAAAGTAAATTTCCACGTAAACCTATCAGTTAACCATTTCTCACCCAGAGACCTCCTTTCCTGGATTGTTCAATTGGATTGATTGCTTTCAGTCCTATTTAACTGCTTTTGATCTTGGACTTCCCATTAGCTATCCACTGTGTAGGATCTTCTTACCTAAATCCTGTGTGTATCAGTCAGGGTATGCTAACTGCTGAAATGAACTACTCAATGATTTTAGTGGCTTTAAATAATAAAATAGTATTTCACACCCACTTCTTATCTAACTTAGATCAGAGTGAGAACTCAGCTCCAAAAGCTGAGACTGACTCTGCACTATGGGAATCTGCTGACATCTAGATTTCTGCACAAAATTTTCTACATGTGCCTGGCAGTCAAAAAAAGACGAAGAGTATGGAGAAAACTAAGACATCATTGAGGATCAGATCTGCAATTAACATACCCCACTTCTGCCAACATCCACTGAACCTCAGAATTTTGGAGATGCTGCTTCAATGCCTTAGCAACTAGTATTGTTCTTAAGAGCATTGACGCTTTTTCAATAGTTAATTCTTTCTGTAGGTTGTGTGTATGTGTGTGCGTATGTGTGTGTGTATATGTGTATAAATTATTTGAAGAGTTAGAAGGGCCGTGCGCAGTGACCCACGCCTGTAATCCCAGCACTTCGGGATTGAGTCACAAGGCGGGTGAGTCACAAGGTAAAGAGTTCGAGACCAGCCTGGCCAACATGTAGAAACCCCGTCTCTACTAAAAATACAAAAATTAGCTGGGCGTGTTGGTGGGCTCCTGTAATCCCAGCTACTCGAGAGGCTGAGGCTGGAGAATTGCTTGAACCTTAGAAGCAGAGGTCGCAGGGAGCCGAGATCACACCAATGCACTCCAACCTGGGTGACAGAGTGAAACTCTGCCTCAAAAAATAAAACAAATAAAATAAATAAATGCTTTGAAGTCCATACCTCCTTTAAAACATTTTTTGGTGTTATGGATTATACAATGATGTGCTTTAGTGTGGGTTTTTAAAATTTATTTTAATACTTAAGAGTCCCTTTCTATTTAGAGGTTCAATTGTTAAGTTCAGGGAAATATTCAAGAATGTATTTGAAAAGTCCTTCCTACTTCACTTTTCTGTCTTGTATTTCAGGAACTCCTTCTAAAAAATGGATTAATCCCATAATTTTCTGTTCTTTGTCTACTATTGTTCATATTTCCCTTTGTGTTTGTCTGCCTAGATGATTTTCTTGACCCTTACAAGTATTCTAAGAATATTTTATTTTGACTATATTGTTCTACCTTTGATTTTGATTTTCTTTTTGATATTTAAATAATTTTAATCAAGTATTGCATTTGCCCTAATCACAAGTCAAAACTCCTCAGTAAGTTATATAATATACACAGATAAATCTTGCCTCCATTTCTGCTTTCTCTGCCTTGTTCTTTCTCTCTCCCATATGTAGTAATTATTATCAATTCCATTGTTACTTCTCATAAATAAAAGCATATGTGTATGTCGTTTTGGGGGCATATAAAGAAAAAGATTGTTATCATCCCAAATCCCACCTAAAATTCTGAAGTTAGTTTTTTAGATACACTGTTTTGTACCTTGATCTTTCTCTTTATTATAAGCTGTAGATACGCCTAAATTAATAGAGGAAGACAATTTTTTATTCTTTACTGTGGATGTACAGTACCAGTATACATCAGGGTTTCTCAACCTCAGCACTATAGCTACAGTCAATCTTTGGTATTTACAAGAAGAGAGAGGCAATATTTGTTCCAGGATCCCCTACAGACACCAAAATCCCTGAATGTTGAAGTCCCTTTTATAAAATGGTACAGTATTTGAATATAACCTATGCAAATCCTTCCACACATTTTCAATCACCTCTAGATTGCTGGTAATAACTAATACAATTAAATGCTATATAAATAGTTGTTATATGGCATTTTTATTGGTATTATTTTTATTGCTGTATTGTTATTTTTTATTTTTAAATATTTCAATTTGTAGTTGGTTGAATCTGAGGATATGAATCGTGCTGATATGAAGGACTGATTATATTTTGTACCAAATGCTATTTCTTGTGAGGAGTTTGAAGGTACACTGTGGAAAATTTACCAGCCTGTACTGACTAGAGGCCACTAGGATCCTTCCCTTCAATTATGACAATCAAAAATCTATCCAAACATTGCCAATTATATTGTAAGGAGCAAAATCATCTCACATTGAGAACCATTGGTATAGATATGACACT
>NW_012099543.1:1103336-1129141 GCF_000951045.1 Mandrillus leucophaeus | reverse complement strand
TACAAAATTACTTATAATGATATGAATATTAAATCATTTCAAGACTTGTATTTTATTTTATTTTAGGATATATGCTACAAGGTATATGTGTAAAATTACCATTTTGAAAGTTAACTGAATTGAAATTTCCATTTAGTTAGGCCACCAATTTGCTCTTCCGTTTAATCTTTTAAATTTTAAGAGTTTTAAAAATATTTAAGTGTTTTGTGTAAAACATTAAAACATGAAAAACATTAAATTTTTTAAAATCTTAAAATCAAAATATGGTTCAAAAGTCAAATATACAAAAAAGGTATATTTAAAGATTTTAGATCCTGTGTTCATTCTGTTTTCTATCTTTGCCAGTCATTTTTGCTTGTTAGCTTTGCTTTATTTTTCTATGTAAAACAAATAAATATGTATGTACTTATATTCCTTATTTTAAGTAACATGATATATTTTTCACACTTATTTTTTCCCACTTTTTTTCACCAAATATATGCTAAAAATTGCTCATAGCAGTATGTTAAAATAGTCTCCAACTTTTTTTTTTTTTTTTGAGACAGGGTCTCCCTCTGTCACCTAGATTGAAGTATAGTGGTTCTATCAGAGCTCACTGCAACCTTGAACTCTGGACTCAAGTGATCCTCCTGCTTCAGCCTGTGGAATAATGGAGACTACAGGTACATTTCACCATATCTGGCTAATTGTTTAAAAAATATATATATTGTAAAGACTGGATCTCACTATGTCGACCAGACTGGTCTCAAACTCCTGTCCTCAAGCAATCCTTTGGCCTTGGCTTCCCAAAGTGCTGGGTTTACAGGCATGAGTGACTGCTCCCAGCTGCCTTCTTGTTTTTGACCAGTGGTTAGCGCTCCACCATGTGGTTCTATCACAATTCATTTAAACAGTTTGGAAGGGAGTATAGATGAAAACATGGGTTCAATCTGCCATTTGTATCTGAAGGTGTTGCATTGGTTTAGGCTTACGTTGCAGCTCTTTAGTAGTTCTCAGGTGTATCAAATATGTTTGAAAATATCGTTTCATTTCTAAATATAATCATTTTAAACAGTAACAAAACAATTAAAAATGACAGTAAACAATCTGAATTCAATGGTGGAAAAATGAATCGTTAATTCAGAGACTGTTCTCATCTAGGAGGGTAAGAATAAAGACAATGTATCAATATGATGATAGTTAAATATGCCTTGACTACTGTGCAAAAAGAGCAGAGGCTTTTCCCTAAGGATGGGGAATAATGGGAAGAATTACATATATCTACTAATGTGCTTACAATGTTTAAAGAAAAAGAATTGATCAAATTGGTTAACTACTAATACACTCCACTAATAAAATTCAATTTATGAATCAAATTGGCTAATTATAACTTTAATTCTAAAAATAGATGATATCCTCCCACATTGTCTTATAATTGTGTCAATATGTTTAACATATATGGTAGTCAAGTTGGTATTTGTATTAGGTTTCTCTAGAGGGACACAACTAAGGGAAGAGAGAGATATATAAAGGGAAGTTTATTAAGCATTGACTCACACAATCACAAGGTACCACAATAGGCCTTCTACAGGCTGAAGGGCAAGGAGAACCAGTCTGAATTCCAAAACTGAAGAACTAGGAGTCTGATGTTTGAGGGCAGGAAGTATCCAGCATGGGAGAAAGATGTAGGCTGGGAGGCTAGGCCAGTCTCTCTTTTCACATTTTTCTGCCTGCTTATATTCTAGATGTGCTGGCAGCTGATTAGATTGTGACCACTCAGATTAAGTGTGGGTCTGTGTTTCCCAGCCCACTGACTCAAATGTTAATCTCCTTTGGCAACACCCTCACAGACACACCCAGGATCAATACTTTGTATCCTTCTATCCAATCAAGTTGACACAGAGTATTAACCATCAAAAGCTTTAGACCACTTATGGCCATTCTTCATTCAGTGTCACAGCGTAAAGATACACAGATCTCACACTAACATTTTTGCTAAATAATGTAGATTGCTGGTGTAAGTTTTACTTACAGTGACAATAATAAAATAAGACTGCTACTCTTTTTTCCTCTCTCTTTTCAAAGTTTAACATCACATGGCAGTTGTTTGTTTAAAAATGGTTCATTGTGCACTGATTACCAACTTGTCTGAGTCCGGTGAGACAGAAGACCAACGTAAGTTGGTTACATAAAATGGATTTATTACTTACAGACAAGCAATAGAGAGAACATAAATGGTTTTCCAAAGGCCCAGGAAAGCTGCCTAGGGTAGATGGAGTCTTGTCTGCACTTGCTCCACTTGAACCACAACTGAGGAAACCTAGAAAGTAACCTGCCCTAGGTTTTACACCCCAGGAATCACATAAAGTGCTGAGCTGAAGCATTGAAGAACATCTTATTTCTAGGGGCGATTGGAACAGTCTGGTCAATCCCTCCTTATCTCAGGATTTAGCATTCCCAGCATGTTCTACAGTTATTCCCAAGAACTGCAAGCAGAAAATAGGGAAGAACTGGGTTGATCCAAGCTCACATGGAAAACTGGCCTGTAGTATAAAATACTCTTCTCTCTCCTTACATAAATTCTTCATTTTCAGGTTAGGCAGCTTCTAGCTGCATAGTTATTTTTCTGTATTCTTTCAAAAACCTCAGTTTCTGAACCTCTCTGCTTCTGTGGGATATTGCAAAGCACTGAATTGTCCACTTTTAAATATGTTTTGTATTTGTTTGTTTTTATGTGTTTCTGTTGTTGCAAGAAACATCATTGGAACACAAGTGGGTAATTATATTAGATTTCAATGAAGAGAATACGTTAATATAGAAAGACTTTTATTTGCTGAAAAGACAGATGAAAAATTTGCAATCAATATTAACTTGACATAAGGTAGACAACTGCATAATATTCTTAATATACAGTTCACTGACAAATCAATATATAATGACTCAATAAGAAAATTGAAAAGAATATGAACAATTTATAATGAGAAATACCCAAATGTTTCATAAGCAAAGCATATGGGAAACCAACATTCAACTTCATGAGTTACCAAAGAGATGAAAATTAAATGTGAAGCCCTATTTTTTTACTAAAATATTAAAGTGATTAAAATGACAATAACACCCTTAGTGAGGGTTTAAGGAAGTGGAATTTTCTCTTATATATTGCTAACGGGATTGTGTATTAGCAATGTAATTCTGGATTGAGATTTGGAAGAATGTTTCATAAGTCTTAAAATTTGTGCTCATCTTCAGCAAATGATGTTCCAGTCAATAAACATCTTAAGGAAATAATAATGAATGCCTAAAGAATATTTATAAAAGAAAGTTTATTATGCTCAACAATTAACAGGGCCCCCATAAGCCCAACTTCCTGTTATGCCCTGTTTGTATCCCTTCCACTTAAGTGTGGCTGGACATAGCGACTTGCTTCTGATAATAGGATACGATGAAAGTGATGGCTTGTTTTGACTTCTGAAATTAGGCTTTGAAAAATTGTGATTTCTATCTTGCTCACACTTTTTCTCTGGCTCTTCTCACTACTTGGCTCAGATGAAGCAAGTTGCCATGCTCTGCATTTCTGGACAAGCAGACTCATGTGTCAAGGAACTGAAGGTAGCTGCATTCTTTCAAACATTCTTCCCAATCTCAATCCAGAATTATATTGCTAATGTGCAATCCCATCAACAATACATGAGACAAAAGCCTACTTCCTCAAACCCTCACTAAGGGTATTCTTATCATTTTAATCACTTTAATATTTTGGTAAAAAATAGGGTCTCATGTTTAATTTTCATCTCTTTGATAGCTACCAGCCAACAGACAGTGAGGAACTGAAGCCCTCAATCCAGCAACCCAAAAAGAATCACTAAGATGGCTTAGAATTGAACCATGCTCTAACTGAACCTTCAGATGACTGTGACCCTGGCTGACACCATGGTCTTAGTCTTGTATGGCACCCTGGTCTAGAGAACCCAGGTTATCATACCTACATTCCCGACCCACATAAACCATAAGACAATAAATATGGGTTATCTTAAGCTACTGAATTCTGAGGTAATTTTATATGTAGGCATGGAAAATTAATAAACATGCAAAATGAACTTGCTATGTAGATGAGTGAGAAAAATGTGCTCCAAGTAATAACAAGGCAATTTATCATCCCAGTTTAGGTATAAAAACAACTACTCATACACACACACACACACACACACACACACACACACACACAAAAAAACACATGCACTAAAAATGTCTAGGAGAAAGAACATCAATAAAATGATAACTTACTATTTTTGAACTATAAGATAATATCTGATTTTAAAATCATTTTCCTGGATGTTTGTATATTTTTCACCTTTATAATAATATATTTATTTTAATTCTGATATCTAAGTGAAAAGAGGAAAAAGAAAACTCAGAGGGGTAGTAGAACAAAACACTTCTAGAGTCCAGCTCTCAACACGTTACTTGTACTTGGAAATCAGTAATTCTGGGTGAAATTTATCATGAATTTACCAGGTATTTCCAGAAATTTCTCAAGATCAAAGAAACTTTGGGTATTTTCTTATGTACTGATAGTTGTATCTATGGTAGACATTGTTTTTTGTTTTACATTTTCAGTTTAAGTTTCATCAACATGGAATAATGAACAAAAGGAGCAATTATGCCTAAATCCAGGCAACGTAACAGAAACAGTAGATAACTAAGGATATTTCACTTTGATTTACATAATTGTTGAGCACATTATCCCAAGAGGGAAATGATCAATGGAAGGGGGCTGGGGAAACAAGATGAAACTGTGTGATGAGGCCTATCGGAGTGAAAACATCAACAGGGCACCCACGGAATGGTTGCTTGCCTGCTGCAGAAAGGTCACTTACCAAAGCAGATTAGTTTAATATGCCAAACCTATTTCATGTTTTAGTTACATTCAGCTTCTCTAAAGGTCTATATTATGAATCATCTGGTGCACTATAGACATGCTAGCTTGAGACTGAACAAGAGATAACATACCCTGGAGCTGACACTATCCATCTTTTTAATATGTCTAATAATGGAATAGTCAGACATAATGAATTGTACCATTTTATGTATTTGTGAAACTGTAGACTGATTTGGCTGTGCAAGGCTTTCTCTCTTGTAAATTTTTTTTTCAACCCTTATCACTAGTGAATATGAATGTGGTATCCCTGGAAGAAAAACTGTGAAAGCAAAGGACAAATTTTTTGTATATGCTATTACAATAGAAATAGCAAGAATTATTTCCTCTGATGTTTCTAAGCAAAAAGAATTGATTGAAAATTACTTATGGTAGATTTGATAATAAAAGGAGGTCACTACAGTTTAGTAATTTAATTTTTGGTCCTCAGAGTTAGCAGCCCTGAATTTGCTTTTTAGTTTTAACACTGGCTATTTAAGAAAATTTTGGATAGTGCATTTGAAACACTTCATGCAGTATCTGGCACTGAAGCCAACAGATGTTACAAATGTGTGCATCTATTTATCTATATATATTCTCATTGTTGTAGTGAATTCTTTTAGCATCATCATCAAATATTCATTTAACAACTACCAAGTGCCACGCAGCAGGTCATACATTAAGATTACCTCTTTAGACCTGTTGCAGGGTACTTCACACCTATAATCCCAGCACTTTTGGAGGCTCAGTTGGGCAGATCACTTGAGGTAAGGATTTCATGACCACCCTAACCAACATGGTGAAACCCTGTCTCTACTAACAATACAAAAAATCACCTGGCATGGTTGCGCATGGGACTGTAATCCCAGCTACTCGGAAGGCTGAGACAGAAGAATCGCTTGAACCTGGGAGACAGAGGTAGCAGTGAGCAGGTATCACACCACTGCACTCCAGCCTGGGCAACAGAGAGAGACTCCATCTGAAAAACAGAATAATAATAATACCTCTTTATACTAGTTGTGCCTACTTTTAAGTATATAGCTTAACTTTGTCTGTAAAGTTATTTGTTCAGTTCTGATTCCAAAGGTTCTTTATACAGATGTGTTTCTGAGTTGATTTTGTTAGTTGGGGGTTCTTGGCTTTCATTTTACATTCCAGTTATGTTCTCAGGGCATCAATTAAAGTTAAATTGCCAAATTTCTTTCCTCTGGAAGAACACAATGTATTTAAAAATGTAGTTTCTATAATGTTTATGCTTCTCTGTGTTACCAAAGCGCACGTACTTAAATGATTGCCAATAGCAATTTCTGTGCCTCCTCAGTTTTTCTTTTAGACCTTCTTATGAAAAGTATTAAATAAATTAGAGGGAAAATTACAAAGATACTTGTCATTCCTCCTTTCTGAAAGAAAAAAAAACGTGAAAGCTAGTATTTATTTTGGTACTGGGAAAATCCCTGAAATTCCATGTGGCTGCCACATACGCTGTATTTATGCCAGGACACAGTGAAAATGCACCTCTTTTGAAGCATATACTCATAGATGCTCTACCTGATTAGTCAGTGAGCAAAAGAGATAATTTTTTTGACAAGTACTACCTCTTGTGAAGAGGTTTTGTAAGAACTTTATTCTTTTGATCTAAGCCATAAATAAAACAGAGATCTAAGTCTGATATTGTCTCACATATGTGTGAATAATGGCTGTTTTGCACTTCAATGCAAGATCTTTTGGTGTTTTCATGAAAAAAACCCAGTCCAAAGCACTGCAATCTTGAGAGAGACAGAAAGAGAAGACCACCCTGTAGTATATCTAATGCAAAAATTCTGGGACCAGAATATGGGAGGAATTTCTAGAAGCTGTAACTGCCTTCCTATATGTAGCAGACAGTTAGAGCTGAGCTGTGTGGTAAGAAGAGCACTGGATTAGGATAAAGAATCAGGCTTTCAGTCTAAGTTCCACCATTAGCTTACTTTATCAAGTTTGCTATCTGTTTAACTCTTATACCCTATTTTCCTCACCTGTAAAAAAAAATTAAAAAGAGGCCAGATAAGAAGACCTAAGATTCAACTCTGATCCTGTACTCTGATTTCTCTTGCCTCTGTGTTTTCTAAATCTGTAACGCATGTCTCAGCTTTTGTTTTGGAAGAGAATAAAGATTCGGTTCATAATTTATCATCCATTCTCATGAATTGGTCAAGGTTCTCTGGACTTCAGTTCTCCATAAGAGCCCTGGCTGTTGCTGAAAAGGCTTCACAGTTTTGCTCAGGTTTCTTAAAAAGTTTCTTTTTGGCATCCTTATAAGTTTTATTTTTCATCCTCTCTTGGCACCTCTCTGCAGTTATGGAAACTCTGCCTAGATGTTTTCCTGTACATCAGGTTGCCTCAACACGTTACTCAGGATGTGCTGAAGGTCAGCTTCCCGGATTCGTTGCTCAAGTACACTATCCCAGCTGACGGGCCTGGGAGTCCTCATCAGCAGGGACTATACTCAAGCCACTTGATCATATTAAACTTGTTACCTCGTTTTATAAATGACCACTTTTTCTTTCTTACGGAGGTATTGTGAGCACCAGATGAGACAACTTATCAAATTTCAAGTAGTAGACTGTTCTCCAAAATCTAGAAAAAAAAAAAAATAGCTAACTCTATGACATGACAGGGTGTCTGATAGTAATCATGGGCTTTTTTTTTTTTTTTTTTAAGTGGCAATACCAAAATTCCTGCAAGTAGTCCCTAATATCTATTGATGGTGAGTGCAAGTGTCACGCCTTGTTAGGAGCATCACTTGGCTTGGATGCATAGGTCTCAGTGAGGCTGCTAGGTGGGGTGACTTAATCACTCACAAGAAAATCAATGTGCTAGTCATTCTGACTTTGAAACCAGCAGTCTGTCAACAAAGTACTATAATCAACTTATACACATTGCAAAGGCCACAGAAACTTTTGTCAGGTATTTTTAGTGTGTAGAAATATGAAAAACAGTCTTCTGGCAACTTTAAAATAAATAAAGCTGTATTTCAACTTATGAATGACATAGTCAGTTTCCAGATGTTTTAGCTCAGAGAATTTTTATAGGCTCTGAGTTGGCATAAATGTAGGCTCATGAGATTTCAAAAATACAAATTCTGAAAGATATTTTTTACCCTATTGAAGAATAATGTGCCTTCAAAGGAGGAAACAGACTAAAGAATCTTCATGATTTTAAAATTTATACCTTCTCTTCCCATTGTACAACATTTCACAAATTAAATAACTTATCTTGATAAAGTCACAGTGTATTATAGTCAGTAAGATAAAAAATAGGAATTCTTAGAAGAAGCAGTATGCAGTAAGAATGTCCCTGGTGTACATGTGTTAAAAATGTGTATTTGTGTAAATGTGTGCATGTTTTGATGGGTTTTCTTTGCTTTATTTAGATAGTGCTTACATGAACCTGAAAAATCCTTAGAATGGAACAATGTTTTCTTTGCTGACCCATACTGGGTGTTGCTGAGAATTCTGACAGACTGATAATTCTAATGGAAACCTGTACTAAAAATGTTTTCAGAAATCACATAATTAAAATGTTTTGTTTTTATATTTTTTTCTGTTTATATGTTTATTTTTTCTGTATCTCTACTAGAGATATAGATTTTATTTTTCTATATTTCAACTACATGTCTGGTATACTACAATATATATTGTGAAATGAATGGACAAAAGATAAATCTATAAATATTTCTTTGAATAAGCAAACAAATAAACAATTGAATAATAAAACAAGTTTTACCTCTCATAGCTTGTATTTTTTGGATTTAATAATTTTCTCATGACACTTACCTTTAATTTAGGATGATCTACTGGGATACCATGGACTTAAAAATCAGCAACCACACAAGTAAATCCAAGTTTCATCACATTGTATAATCTTGGATATAGCTCAGTTCTACTTTTCCATATTTTTATCTGTAAATGCAATAATTCTGACGTTTTCATGTTTCTCTAAGATGGATTGAAATATCAAATTATCATCACCTAGCTATGTACGAGGCTAAATCTCAATAAATGCATATTTTTAATCATTTCAAGTGCCAAGACATCTAAGAAAAGCAAAGACATCCAAAGGAAGACAAGAAAAAGAATAGCTAACTTTTATTTGGATTTTCTTTCAAGGTATACCAATTGAAAAGGGGCTGAATAGAATAACTTATAGTCCCATCCCATTGGCAATGCTCAAATCATACTTAACATCATCTAGGAATGATCCCAGGTCTAATTTCCAATTTTTCATGGCTACTCCTCCCTATGCTTGTATTGGAGTTGTTTCTTTTATTCACTAAGCATAACTGTGTCAGAACATATTTTCTTCTTATGTTTAATTTTTTCTTCTCTTAAAAGTAGACACATCACTATTTGATACTGAGACCTCAAATACTGAATTAAACAGAGAAATGGTTAATAATAAAATAAACAAATATTAGAATATCATATACTTATTATTATGGTGATGGACTCCTTTCTTTCTGTCTTTCTTCTAAGCTGATAAATGATGATGTAGACTGAAGCCATCATCTTTAATCTTAAGATTGGACTTTACCATTTTCCCTCGCTAGCCAAGAACTCCTTTGTGACCCTTCTTTTAGTGATGACTTGTAGATTCTACCTTTCAAGACTTGATTTCTTTCCAACTTAAAGATTCCAGCACTACAGAGGGTCATTTCTGTCAGTTGAGTTGCTTACTTGCATGTCTGAGGCCACCAGAATGGTGACTTATTTCATAAGCATACTCAGTTCAAAAGTGGGCTTTTTTGGCATTTCCTCTTGAATACTCTAATTTATTTTGTTGATAATTAATATTATCATTTATTGCTGGGAGGTATATTTGCATACAGCAGCTCACATAAAGTAAAAAGGAAATAATATGAATACTGACCATAATAATTGACATAAAAACTGAAAAATTATTTGTGTAAAGTCCTTAGACTAACTGATTTTACAACTTAATATGGACAGAGAAGAAACTATTTAATTTGTCACTTAGCTATTAGAAAAAAAGAAATATATTTTGATTCTAGAAATCTTGATTATCACACTGAAGTAAATAAAATATGCTTATAATTGTATCCTTGTTTTATTTCACAGTTAAAAATTAAGTATGAAATATTTTTATTGTATTTTAAAATACTTTTTAGACTTCCTACTATCACTATATTAAAACTAGATTTGTATATTTATATCATACAAAACAAGAGAAGTCAGTGGGCCTCCAAATCTTTCATCGCTGTATGCAATTCCCCTTTCCAGGCAATTTGCAGCTCTTAAGCCTCTTCTGTGAAGAAATTCTGAAACCATGACAGTTTCCATGGTATTTATATTTTAAAGCTGAAATAGAACTTACAGTGGTTGATGAACAATAGCCATTGATAATACAAGGTTTTGAGGGTCTTCGGGCTCTTCATATGGACCTTTCAACTTTTAGTTAGCATGGTGCTTCTGCAATTAATCTTTCTGCCCTGCACATGTCTTTTTCCAGTGAGTTAGTTTTGCATAATTGTAAATAATTTGAACTCAGAAGCAGAACTCCAGAGCTATAGTTTTACAGCAATTATTGGAAGAATACTTGGGCACGACAAACTCTGTAAATTCATGCTCACATGGTCTTGTCGTTTTTTGTTCATCCTTTTTTTCAAATGTCATTATCTCTTTGCTAATTATAATTACTGTACTTTAAACTCTTATCACTCTGAGTATTGTTATCTGTGTACCGTTTCTCGCTATTGCTGTAACTCCCAAAGGGAATCTGCTAAAAAAGGAAAAAATTCTCATTTGAACAGAAGCCATCAGAGCACAAAGCTGGAATAATATTGCATAAGGTAATTAAAAACAAATAGATAATGCCTTCTAGTGTTGCAGCAGAGCTTTACATATTACCGTAAGCGTTTCTGTATGAAATCATTAGAGAATAATAATAAAGTGCCGATTTTGAACTTGTGCAATGACATGGTGCCTAACACTCCCTGGATCATATATTGCTTTTGCAATCAATTTGTTACTTATCTGAGGCTATTAATTTTTCTTTTTCTGTTCTCTTTGAGTAGGTTCAGCATCACAGTCTTATTAAGGTTAGGGAAATAACTTGAGATTCTGGGAAGAAAAATAAATAGTAAGTTCCAAGTCGCTTAATTTTCCCATACGTGTATACTTTATTCTTATATGATTTATGCTGTAAACACCTTGGGAAACTCCCTTTTTCCCATAAAATGATTTCTTATCTGACTCAGAGACTTCGTGTGTGGTCAGATAAAAAGAATGATCTAATTCTTTGAAGTCAGAAGACACAACCTCGTACCAGACTAGAGAGTTCAAATGCAATGCACGTTTTCCTTTATCTGTCAAGTGAAGAGGCCAGGACATTTTTTTTTTTCCTTTTTTTTTTTGATGATACAAGCTCCCATTGGCAATTAGACACTTACTCCAACTTCATCTGCCTTCCTAGCCTCTTTGTTTTGCTGTAAGGATATTTTGCAATAGAGCTGTAATAACTGAAAGCAAACTGGGCATCATTAGACCAGAAAGGGTACTACAATAAATATTTTGCCTTTTCAAAGATTCATTTCTAAAGAACTTCACCCCAATGAATTTTCCATCAGTAAATTGCTACACATTTCATGTTATCCTCACAGAATTCCTGTTTTCTTTTCAAGGGCTGTGACTTGGCCACTGGAGGTGGTGTGGGAGAAGGAGGGCGTGAAATACATAGGTCATTTATTTAATTATTCTAATTACTTCCCTCTAGATTCTTCCAGATGATTCACATCTGTCCATGAAAATAAGGAGTGTCTCAAGGTCCTATCACATAAGTAAATCATGTATCAAAGTATAGTTTGTTTCTAAATATAGCTGACTCTAAAAGAAAAACAAATTGAAAAGAAAAATCTCTTGTTGGAATGTGAAAGAAGAAAAAATGCTGCAGACATCCAGGAAATACCATCACTAACATAAAATAAGAATCTTTTTTCTCTCTGTAAAGAATCACGATTCTCTCATTGCCTGTAGCTCCAAGTAATATTATTAGTCACTGTAGAAAGTTTTTATAAACTCTGTCTTAACAGATCTTGTCTGTTACTTCTATGTATCTGCCTGCCTCAATGTTTTCCCCCTTTCCTTCACATTCCAATGAACTCCTTTTCATTTTTTTTTTTTACATTCCAACATCTTTGAATAGAACCTTACTTTCAATTGAATCTTAAGCAGGGATTTCTAGCTCTTCTGTCCTGGCATTTGGCCCACAAGGAATATTTCCCTGAGGGCTCGTGCTTTTGCTGAATGGGGGAGGGAAAACTTCTTCTATATTCCATTTCTTTACTGTCTACTGGGGCAATTTGCCCATTGCTTTAGTCTACAGAGAGAGAATTTGGGTGACTGCCACTTAGGGTTTCTCCCAAAGGGCCATTTTCCCAGAGGGAGCTGAGCCTGGGAAAGAAGCAAGAGCAGGATTCCCTTTAGTTCCAGAGTTGTGAGCTTTTTTCTTTACTTAGTTGTAGAAGAAACACTGCCAACCTGCCACCTTGTTCCTTTTTTTCTATTGCTATTTTAAAACAATTCTAAATATAGTAGAAGTTTCCATTTTTTGGCAAGAAATAATGTAAGGAACTTTTTCATGTTGTTAGGAAGAAGGCAATGTTGATGTGGTGATTGGTACTGTGGCTATAAAATAATGACCATTTCCTGTCCAAAAATGTTACTTGGCATGGGTTTCCAACTCTGGATAGCAAGAAGGGATTAGGGAAGTTAGATGTCGGCAGGTCTCCACAATTCAGTGTACCCATTATCAATTTTCTCTGTCTCTTCAATTTCTATAACTCTAAATAACTTGACAGTTCTATGTAGTACACACATACAGAGATAAATAGATATAATTAATCAAAAAAAAACCCATGAAAAACAGAAAATACATATTTAAGGCAACATTCTCACAACCCTGCTGTCAAATACCATTCCTTCCCAGTATGCTTTGTTTAATCTTTGGGATATTTTTTCCTGAATATGTTCAATGCTTTTGAATGTATATACACAAACATATAGAATAATTTTAGTTCTATTAATATCATTTTGTGAACATTGTTCTGATTTCTTTTTCTTTTTTTGCCTAATCTTATATCTTAAGCATTAAACAATATATTTTCTCATTGTTTTTAATGCATTTTGTCAACGAATATAATACATGTAATACGTTACCCATTCTCCTTGCTTTGTTTACATTATTGCAATTTCTACTACCTTTCCTCATTAATTAGATAATTTTAATCATTTCCTATAGGATGCACAAGTTTCCCAGATATTTTTATTAAACATTGTTATTTGTTGTTAAGTCCTAAAGACAGAGGATTCCACACAATTTCCTATTTGATTTTTTTTTAAAAGAGGGAGCAATAACTTATGAATAATTTCTCTAATCAGACATTTCTATAGGCTATATTAATAATCTGAAAAAACTCAAGGGAAGTCCAAGTGACTTGAAGTAGAAATTAATCTGGCTTCTTCATGTGAAGGTGTTCTCCTTTTATAGAATTTGAGATATTAACAAATGTCAATCAATAACCTATTAAATGTATGTCCTTAATTTGTACATTTTGGGTGAAGAAATATTTTTCTCATAAAACACAGAAAGATTATGCATTCAATATATATGTATTAAGTTCCTAAAGATGTTCAGGCATATTACTAGATGTAGGGCATGCAAAATAATTAAATTCTATTCCTAGTTTCACAGTATAATGAGGAGACACATGCATAAAATTATGTTTTAAAGTTATGGATATGAAACTAGAAAATATCCTAAGAAACACTCGTTCTGGAGAAGTCAGAATCCAGACCTGGAAATGCCACGGAATTTATAGAGAATAGATACATTTAGAGTGGTGCTTGATAATTGACACAAAATCTGGGAGAAACCCTTGTGGAGACACAAGGTGCCAAGGTTTGTCATTACAGGAATTTTAGGGATTTGGAGGGATATGCTTAGATGACCAGAATAGAAGATGTACAAGGTCCAATCAAGGGCATGAGCAAAAGGAAGAACTTTTTTTTTTTTTTTTTGAGACAGAGTCTCGCTCTATCTCCCAGGCTGGAGTGCGGTGGCACGATCTCGGCTCACTGCAAGCTCTGCCTCCCGGGTTCACGCCATTCTCCTGCCTCAGCCTCTGGAGTAGCTGGGACTACAAGCACCCACACCACGCCCGGCTAATTTTTTTTTTTTTTTTTTTTTGGTATTTTTTAGTAGAGACGGGGTTTCATCGTGTTAGCCAGGATGGTCTCGATCTCCTGACCTCGTGATCTGCCCGCCTTGACCTCCCAAAGTGCTGGGATTACAGGCGTGAAGGAAGAACTTTTTAACTGAAAAATAAAAATAAAAAATAAAAAAAATAAAAAAAAAATTCTTCATTGATCTTGGAGAGACTGTTACCAAACTTTTTGCCAATGGAGCAAAATAGAAGCAGTACCAATCTATGGTGACCTCAGGACAGAGGAACATCCAGACAGCACTGGAATCTGGATCATTTCTGGGCGGAGAGCAATTGAAACAATAGCAACAACTTCAGCCCTACTTCTTGGTTTGTGAACTACTGTCATTCCACAGGCTGAGCAAATGCCACAGGAGGAAGTTTCCTCCTGACACCAGAAATTTCATACAGGGATCAGAAGATACTTGAGGATGAAATTCAGCGAACAAGAACAAAACTAATGGCACTAAACCTGAACTCATCTGAATAAACACAAACTAAGATCCAGACTTTCACCAACATCTTTCTCCCAGAAATTAATAGACACCTACTCTGAAAACACAAAAGGAATATGTAATGAGCTTACAAGGTAACTCTATGTGTCTTGGAACATGAGAAAGAAAAAAAAAGAAAAGAAGGAAAGAAAGAAGAAAAGAAAAAGGAAAGAAAGAAGGAAAGAAGGAAGGAAGGAAAGAAGGAAGAAAAAAGGAAAGAAGGGAGGGAGGGAGGAAGGGGTAAAAGGAGGGAGGAAGTGGAAAGAAGGAAGGAAGAAAGGCAGAACGGAAAGCAGGCAGGCAGGCTGGAAGGAAGGAAGGAAGGAAAGAAGGAAGGAAGGAGGGAAGGAAGGAAGGAATCTACAAGCACAATGGGAAATGAACTAACAAAACTATTACTTATAAAACAATATTTTGTTAAACATTTTTGTAGAGGTAAAGGGAATTGGAAAAATAAAGCAGTAACAAGAAGTAATGAAGAACAAAATAGAAATGATGACACCAAAACATAATTGTTGAAAAAGAACTCACTGGGTGAACTGAATAGCAAGCATGTTAAAAATAGAGAAAATTGTGAATTAGAAAATTGGGTTAGGAAATATTAGGAAGGGATAATAAGATAGGATGTGGAAATTGTTAAGGAATACAAAATATAGAAGTAGAAGTGCCTGCATCAATCAACATGGATCTCAGACGGAAAAAAAAAAGAGAAATCAGAGGAAATAATGTATTTATTTAAAAAAATAAAAAATTATTCTTTTCATAGATAGAAATGCAAGAATATTTTACAAGAATACATAGAATGCTATACAGAATAGCTACAAAAATATTTATCCTTAGACCCAATATAGCAAAAATTTCCGGATGTCAAAGAAATAATCAAAGAAATAAAAAACAAAAAACCTTCAAGATGAAAAAAATAGATCTGTTACAAAAGGGTAACAATCAAATTGACATTAATCTTATAAACTGTATTGCTGGAGTGAAAAAACAATAGCTATATATATAAGCTATATATATACCGTGTTATGTATGTAAGCTATTATATATAGCTTATATACTATACTACATAGAGCTTATACATAGCTATTAATATATATAAGCTATATATATGATATATATCTTATATTATGTCTTATATTTTATACTATTTATATTTTGTATTAATTTACTAAGGCTACTATAACTAAGTATCACAAACAGGGTGGCTTGAAGATATGTATTGTCTCAAGTTCTGCGTCCAAGATCAAGGTGTCATCAGGACTGGTTCCTTCTGAGGGCTGTTAGGTTATATATATGAGATATATATATATAGCTTATATATATTTGTATTTATTTATTTATTTAAGAAAATAACCTAAAATCAGAATTTTATATACAGGTAACTCATTAAAATTGAAGGATTAGATGAAATATTCCCAAATGTATCAGGCTTCAGTGAATATTGCATACACATATTTTCTTTGATAGCTGCAAAGAGGATTCACTCCGGCAAGAAAATAAAGTCAGGAGGAGGAAATGAGGCATGAGAAGTAAGAATGAGGTACAGTGATTGTTGTAAAATGACCAATCACAAATTATTTTTGAACTCTAAACTCTCTAGCAAGATTTCTTTGAGGTTTATAAATAATTTGCATTTCAGATTTTATACATGCATATATATACACAAACATACCTACATTAACAAAATTATACATTATATGTATATACACAAATACATACACTGTGATTATGAAACTAGAAGTGATTTTTTATATTGTGTGTTTATGTATATATATGCGTACACACCATACACACACACACACACACACACACACACACACACACAATGTAAAAAATCACTTTTCTAGTTTTTTCCCTGATAATTTTAAGCCAGCTATGGACCACCCAAGGTCTCAATATGATATTTGAGAAAGAAACACTGAAGTTTTCCTGGGCTAAGATGCACAGCCTGACTGTGATATTTTAAATAAATTATCATAAAAATAACCCTTAGTTAAGAAGTCTTTCTAATTACATTTTCACTGGTTTAAATTAATAATTATCCTGGTGACACATTAGAGTACTTAAGGCTAAAATTTTGTTGTTAAATATCTATCATAGTAGGAAATGTTTTCAGAATAATAGAATTTGATTCTGCTATATTCATCCAAACAGAATTGCCAGCAGTGAGAATAAAAGTTTTGTCACAAACAGATGATTTTTCTTATCAATAATATTATACTTTAAAAAATGCCATAACAACTATCTTAAAGTATGTATTTTTAATGAATATTGATAATTATGTGATTATAATTTTATTTATACGCCATTATTACTTACAAATAAACTTATTTTCTAGAGACTTTGTTAAAGTAAGCTTTTATATTAAAGCATATTATGGAGACAGAAAATTACACTCATTAACTGCAAGAATGGTCACTGAATTCTCAAAGTGAACATACCTGTGTAATCACCAACTACATCAAAAAGAGAGCAATGCCAGCACCCAAAATCTTCTTATGACCCATCTTAACCAGTATGATTTTCTGAATTACTTCACTGTATATTAGTTATATGCTCTTCAGAAATGTATACAAACAGAAACAAATAGTAAGTTTATAAGAGATCTGATTTGTTTGCTCAAAATTTTGGTTTGAGATTGACCCATATTGTTAAATGTAGTTTGCTAAATTTCATTGCTGCATAGCATTTTGATATTACTACATAATAATACATTTACATTTAATTATTGGTAGACATTTAAGTTCCTTCCAGATTTTGGTTATTATGGATAACACAATTATTAACATTATAGCACATATTTTCTTGGAGCACTTACGCCTATATTTTTAGGGGCAGAATTACTGGATCATAGGGCACATGTAAATTAAATTAGGAGATAATGTTTCTATGAAATTACACCCTTACTATCAGTGTATGAGAGATACAGTGCTAAATATTAAAAAAAAAGCAAGGCATTTTTATTATTTTTTTTTTACATTTAGTCATTTTGGTCCATGTGCACTAATATCTCATTATGCCTTTCACAAAAATTTCCACTGTGACTAATGATGTTGAGCTCTTTTAAAAACATTCTTTCGCCATTTGGAAATTGTTTTATGTAAGGTACTTATTAAAATCTCTTTCTTATTTTTCTGTTGTGTTGTTTATCTGCTTCTAACTGATATTTAGGAAATATTTGTGTATCTTTTTTTCACTTTTAGGTATTTAAATGTAGACTTCCTCACTGTAGACTTCTTCTTTGACTTTTTCCTCTTAACTATTACTGAAAATACTTAATGTTGTTCAGCTTACCAGTTTTTTCATCTGTGGTTAGTGATATACGTGTCTGTTTAAAAATTATTTCCTGAAGCAAAAGTCATGATTTTCTTCTATGTTATCTTTTAGATATTTCTCTATCTTATATTTTATACTATTCATATTTTGTATTAATTTACTAAGGCTGCTATAATAAAGTATCACAAACAGGGTGACTTA
This sequence comes from Mandrillus leucophaeus, assembly GCF_000951045.1. Lineage (NCBI taxonomy): Eukaryota > Metazoa > Chordata > Mammalia > Primates > Cercopithecidae > Mandrillus > Mandrillus leucophaeus. The sequence goes on along the minus strand of NW_012099543.1, from coordinate 1,111,014 downwards.
AAGATATGTTTTGTGTCAAGTTCTGCACTCTAGAAGTCCAAGATCAAGGTGTCATCAGGACTGGTTCCTTCTGAGGGTTGTTAGGAAGAACCTTTTCCATGCCTCTCTCTCCCATAGCTCCTGGTGGTTTTCTGGCAATATCTGGCGCTCCCTTACATGGGGAAGCATCATCCTGATCTTTGCCTTCATCTTCACATGGTGTTCTTCCTGTGTGCCTGTCTGTGTCCACATTTCATCCTTTTATAAGGACACCAATTACATTGCAGTGGGAGCCCACCCTTCTCCAGTACGACCTCATCTTAACTAATTATATCTGTAATGCTTCTATTTCCAAAGGAGATCAAATTCTGGGGTAATGGTGGTTAAGATTTAAACATATAAATTTCATGGGGACCACAATTCAATTCATAACATATTTTAGGTCCATTGAAAGTTTATTTTTGCAAATGATGTGAAGTGTTGCTATTTTTACCCCTGTGAGTATCGAGTAACGCAACATTACTTATTGATAAGACTTTTCTTTTCCACTACTTTGCACAGCAGTACTATCTTATTCATAAATCAAAAGTTTCTCTATGTTTGAGTTTGTTTCTGGAGACTGTTTCTTGCATTGGTTCATTTGCCTAACTTCATTATATCTTGCTAAATCCTCCTACTTTGTGCCTTTTTGGCATTTTCTTAGGTATTTTTTGCCCCTTGTGTGTGTATGTCTGTGTGTGTGTAGACTCAATTTGTCAATTTACATACACAAACACACCACACATGTACTAAGGTTTTTTATTGTGATTAATTGAAATGAATATATAGATTAATTTGGAGAATATCTCAGAAATATTGACTCTTCCTTGAACATGACATATATCAACCTTTATTTGTCTTTTTTAAGTTATCTGAAAAAAAATTTATTCCCAGGTGTTGAACAGTTTTATGCTCTTAAGAAAATTTCAGAGTAAAATTTTTATTATCTACTTTTTGCTTGCATGTAGAATTTCCCATGCTGATCTTTTCTCTAGCTGCTATTTAAGTTTGGTATTAACCCTAATAATTTATGTGTTAATTATTCTGGATAGTCTACATATACAATTATATCCTCTGCAAAAATGACAGTTTAATTTTTTCTTTCCATTTCTTATACATCTCTATTTTTTTTCTAGATTGTTAGACTGACACTAGGACTCCAGTGCAATGTAGTAACAGCATCCCTGTCTCATTAATAATTTCAGGACAAGCACCTTTAATTAGTCATCATTAAAGATGATGTTTGCTATAGATTTTTATAGATATTGTTTTACCTATTTCTTGATATTTCTATTAGTTTTTTATTGCTGCATAACAAATTAGCACAAACTTAATGGGTTAAAACAACACACATTTATAAAATTATGGTGCTGTGGGTCAGAAGTGGTAGGGTTTTCTGCTCAGGGTATCATACGATTGAAATCAAGGTGTTGACTGGGATGAATTGTCCTCTGAAGGCTCTGGGAAAATTTGTGCTTTGAAACTTACTCTTGTCGTTGTCAGAATACAGTTTGTTGATGGCTGGCAGCTGGGGGCAAGTCTTGGCTCCTAGAGGCTGTCTGTGTTCCTTGCCATGTTGTTTCCTCTGTCTTTAAGCTGGCATGTCAAATCTTCGTATTTTGAATCTCTCACTTCCCCAGTCTCCTACCTCTAAACTCAGATTTAAAAGGTTCATGTGATTTGGTAAAGCCCACCTAGTTAATCTCCGTATTTTATGTCAATTAGTTTGTGACATTAATTTTATCTGTAAATCCCTTTGCTATGTAAAGTAACCAAATCATGGGGGTGGTATCACATTACATTCATAAGTTCAGTCCACATTCTAGAGGAAGAGATTATGGGGGGTAAGAATCATTTTGGAAGTTTGCCTTAAATTTCTCAAGTGCTTATCATTTGTCTAATGAGATGATCATATTTATTATTATTATTATTATTATTTTTAATTTACGTGGTGGATTACGTAGACTTTTTTCCTATTAAAACAAAGAGTCATTTCGAAAAGAGAAACACCTCATTTGAGATACCTTATCTTTTTGGTAACTTGATGAATTTAGTTAATATGTTATTTAAAAAAAATTTTATCTCATGAACATGAAAATATTTATTTCTTTTTCTAATTTGTAAAGTTTTGCTATCAATTATATACTGGTTTCATATAATGGTTTGGAAACTATTTCCTCTTTTTTAATTGCTAGAATATTTTGCAGAAGATTATTGATATTTCTCTTATTTTTTTTCAGAGCTAACCAATCCATTTTAACAAATATAATTTCTGTATTAGATATATAATTATTCAGATTTTCTATTCTTTGTTCAATTTTAGCAGAAATGTGTTTATTTCCAGAAAATTTTTGTCTTATTATATTTTTAAAATTTATTATCAAGATGTTTATAATATTATGCTATCAATGGACTGCTTTAAAATCTATAGAAATGCCCCATTTTTTGTTTTTCTTTTCAATGACATTTCTTTTTATCTTAAACAGATATAAAACCAATTTTGGCTTTTTTAATTCCACATTTATTTAATATTTGATTAATTTATTCTTTTTTATTATTTTCTTATTTATACTTTTTTTCCCCTATTCTTTTCTAACTTACTGAGGCATAAGATAAATGTTCATTTTTAGCCACAAACAGAATGCTTTAAAATAAGAATGATAATCAAGTATCAGAAAACGTGATGCCAATCTGAAGCCTGAATTCCTTTTCATTGATGTTCCAGTTTTATGGTGCGTCCTACTCTGTGCTCTGGCTTTGTCCTTGCATGCCACCTTCCAGATCATCTCTGTAGCTACATTGACGTATTCCAGTCCTTTTCTTAACCCAAACTCATGAGCTCTTTTCCTAGGTTTGGACCCATAGGTTCTCTTATGTAAAAGTTTATCTTAGATTCTCACCGACTCATATTTATTTTTTATATTCCTCATCAAGCTCTTTTCCATATACTATAGATTTTTTCTTTCACATAAAATCTCATTTCTGCTACTATAAATCCAAACTTTAATTTCTTATTCAAAAGCATTTTTTTTTCTGATTCAGCAAATTTCATTCTTTCTCTGGATCAGATTATTAATATCGTCTTCCTCAAATACCACTTTCATGTTACTTATTTGATTAAAACAATGAAATTTATCTATGCTCATTCTTCTTGCTGGTTGCCTTTGCCTTTTCTCCTTCCTAACGTATATATTCCCCATTTATCTAGTGATTTTTTTTTCTTGAATAGAATGATTTCTAACTGTTCTTTCCCTGTGTGCTACATTGATTGTCCTTCTTTGCAAATAGACTTCATATATTTTAGTTTCCCCAGAGTCAAGTAGAAAGCTAAACACATGATTAGACAACAACATGTAAAGATTGATTAGTTTTTTTTTTTAAATCAGCATGCTAAATTAGTTGAGCTGCCATGTGGACAATCAAAATGTAATTTCTAATTTTAAAATCAAAAGTTGAAATTGGGGATTTGACTTTAGAGGACACATTTAGAGAAATCACATAATTTTCAAGGCTTTTGTAAGTTCTAGATTTGATTAGCTTTGAAACTCATTCAATTGTTCCATAAAGCTGATGTTTGTAGTTTATTTGAATAAATATGGAAATGGATTCTCCTAGTCTTAAAACTTGAGAAGGTTACATTTGTCTTACCTGAGTTCTTTTGTCAGGAAACCAATCATCAGGCTTCCTAGATAGTATCAGGGAGCTAAAACTGATCGGATCACTGTATCTGGACAATGAGATGTCAAATCCCTCACCCATCATGATTGCCTAACTGACCATCTGCTTCCGGTTGACCAACTCCTCTTGTTTACTCCTCCTTAATTCCCATTTTCCCATACATGGTGACATTTCTTCCTTGCTATATAAACCTTTAATTTTAGTCAGTCAGAGAGATGGATTTGAGACTGATCTCCCACCTACTCTCCTTGGCCGTAGCACCCAATTAAAGCCTTCTTCCTTAGCAGTACTCACTGCCTCAGTTATCTGCTTTCTGTATGGTGAACAACAGGACCTAGATGGAACCCCTGGGGTTTCAGTAACAGCTTCACTATGAGTAAATGATTTTATTTTTGTATTAATCATGCAGCAGTGGAGTGGGAGGATATGTATAACAGGTCTAGTTTTTATCCCTTCTTCATTTCACCTCACAGAATCAGATTCAGGATTGTCAAAGTGACAATCAGCTACTCTTTTCCCAGAGACAGGATTAAAAGACATCCAGAAAGCTTCTTTTCCCTATTCTAGATGAAAAGAAAAATGTGGCTTTGGCCTACATTCAGATATTATTTCACTTTCAATAAGAGCAGTATAAATATTCTGAGCTTTGAGGGTTTCTTTTTTTCCTTTGAGGTCAAAGGGAGAAAAAACATGTTTCTTTATTGGGAAGTAATCTAAATTTAATGGATATAAATATTATATTGATTTGAATGCCTGTGTTATATTTGCTGCTAACTGAATTGTTAACTCATGAAAAGACAATTACAAAAAAATAAAAAAACAAAAACCTAAAGCTATTGATGAGATCATGTTTGGGCTGGGCAGTAACCTTAATTTAAAAGAAAAAAACATGTCATCTGTGGAAAAGTGACTGTTTCTAACACTAGCAAATATTCACATATTTTTATTGACAGATATTTGGATGTTTTCCTACTTTGGCTGCAATTTCAGCATGCATAATGAATGCATTGTATATAAAATAGATTTTGAAGCGAAGTGTGAGGAATAAATGATTATTGAATGCCTAAGGGTGAAGAGACAGCAAATGGTATATTCCTAAAACATGAAGGAAGAATGCCTATGTAATGGAAAAAGCACTGGAGTGTGAGTTTGCATATATGCATTAGAGAGGCAATGTAACACTGTACAGTGAACTTCAGTTTTGAAGGCACAGATACCTGGCATTGAAAGCTGGACACACACGAGCTAAGTGAAGTTAGAAAAGTCAATTAAAAACTGGATCTCACTTTGTTCATCTGGAAAATGGTAACACTATTATCCAACCCACAGGGTAGATGTAACTTTAAAATGGGTGCTGGGCTGGGTGAGGTGACTCACGCCTGTAATCTCAGCACTTTGGGAGGCCAAGGCAGGCAGATCACCTGAGGTCAGGAGTTCAAGACCAGCCTGACCAAGATCGTGAAATATATCTCTACTAAAATTACAAAAATTAGCTTGGCGTGGTGGCGTGCACGCCTGTAATCCCAGATACTTGGGAGGCGGAGGCAGGAGAATCGCTTGAACCCAGGAAGTGGAGGTTGCAGTGAGCCGAGATCTCGCCATTGCACTCCAGCCTGGGCAACAAAGCTAGACTCTGTCTCAAAAAAACAAAAACAAACAAACAAAAATGGGTGCTTATTATTGTTATTATTGCACTTTTTTTTTCTCAGCAAATTACACAGGTTTTAATGTGTAAAGATACGAAATAGAGTCATACAAAGTTAAGCAAGTCCTTGTTCATTCTAGAAGTAATCAGAAGTAAATAAAAAGTAAGGGACAACACACCGAGCAGAGACTGAGATACGCTGCACAAAATAAGTTTACATTTAGGAAACTGAACTAAGTAAAATATTGGAGTTGGAGTTAGAGATAAACTGGAATACAGAGGAATGGATGCTAGGCAACATTTGTACCAAGAAAGAAAATGAATTATAAAACTAATGTGTGAATAATGGAAAGTAGACTGCATGCAGTCAAACGTCATAAATAGCAAAGAATAATTCTACTCTAATCCCACTACTTGTTGGATTTAATGGCGCAAATTAGATTTTTTGGGGCGCTACATTTGAAGTTGCTATATGTGTTTCCTCTTGAGGTCAGTGTTACTCTATTAGGTATGGTCAGCCCCCCATAGAGTCTTCACTTGTGTTAATTTATTCATTGATTCTATACCTATTTTTTGAGTAACTACTTCTGTTCAGCATTGTAGTCTTAAGCAGATAATAATCCCTGTCCTTATAGTGGGTGTCAGGCAATAAACCTAATAGATATTTAAATAATATATGTCTGTTGGAAGCTGATCAGATGTTAAGAGAAGAATGAACAAAACGTGTACCAAAATGATTGCCTCTGTAAATCAGGTAAGGTTGTCCTCATTGAGAACGTAAGTAAAGTTTTAAAATAAATGAAGGAGCGAGTCATGCAGATATGCACAGGAAGATTCCAGGAAAACAGATGAAGAGAATAGGTAGAATGAGATAAAGTCAGAAAAATATGAGGGGGCTGAATAATGTAAGACTTTATAGTCTATTGTAAGGATTTTGTCATTCATTTTGAGTGAGAAAAGAAAACACTGAAGAACCTGAGCAGATGAGAGCATAATATGATAAATGTTTTTAAAAGATTACTTTTGCTGTTATGTTTAGAATAGATTCCAGATGGGAGAAGGATAGAAGCAGGAAGACCACTTAAGAGGCACTGCAATAATCTAGAGAAGAGATGATATGGTTTGACCCAAAGTGATAGCAGTGAGGTGCTGACAAGGGATCAGAATACGAATCCATATTGCATATAAAACCCACAGGATTTCTTGACAGACTGGATGCGGTGTGTGAGAGAATGAGATGAATCAATGGTGAGTCTTTGACTTTTCAGCCTGAGCAGCTAGAAGGACAGAATTGATTTTAAGAGAGATGTGAAAAGCTACAGGTAAAACGGGCTTGGAAATTAAGATCAGCAATTCAATTTGAAAATTAAATTTGAGATAAAATTTGAGATGTATTTTAATACCCAATGGAGATATTGCATTGGAAGTTGAATATACAAGTCAGGATTTGAGACTAGTGGTCTAGGATGGAGATAAAACTTTGAGCATCATAAGCTTTAAATAATGTGAACAGAATAGTGTGTGTTGATAGAGAAGCTAACACTGAGCTACGAGCACTTCAATGCTAAGAGATTGGGGAGCAAAGTAAGAACCAAGAAACAAGACAGGAAGAGATATTAGTGAGAGGTAAAGGTAAACGGAAAACAAAACTGATAAGCTGTTTTGGAATCCAAGTGAAAAATGAGTTTATAAGAGTGGAGAGTGATTAACTGTGTCAAATATTATTGATAGGATATGTAAGAAGAGAACTGAGACTAGAATAGTAGATTTAGTAGATTAATGGTCATTGATCTCCACAAAAGCAGTTTCAACAGAGGTCACAGTTGGATTGTCCTGAGGCTGCACTTTTTAAAGTTGAGTCTTCCTCCTTATCTTTCAAGATTTGGATAAATTTGAATAAATTAAAGGAAAGGCTACAGTGAGTGATATTTATTTATTTTTCTTTTGAAAGCAATTAGTTATGAAGGTATGGCATTTGGTTGTCATTCAGGATCCCTGAACACAGCCTTCAAATGGCTATATATTACAACCATAGGTCCTTGAAGGAAATATGAAACTGGATACATTAGGAAAAATAAAATATGTTTATTACTATAAAGATTTTTGTTTTTGTTTTGTTTGCTTATTGAATGCATCTCCAGTGAAATTGCTTAGTGATCTAGGGATGATCCTTGGAGAAATAAGCAAACAACTTGCCAGTGTTAGATAAAATGTTATGAAAATGTAAGTAAAGGCATCCTCTGCGTGGTGGCTCAAGCCTGTAATCCCAGCACTTTGGGAGGCCGAGACGGGTGGATCACGAGGTCAGGAGATCGAGACCATCCTGGCTAACACGGT